>NC_054700.1:12823031-13038031 GCF_016097555.1 Gigantopelta aegis | reverse complement strand
TAATCGTCCCATTTCAGCATAGATCTGCAAATTGGTTACTGATCTGTATCATCAACACTCAGAGCTTCTAGATTATGGTAGCCCCACTCCCATGGCTAGTGATATTCAGTGTTGGGCTAGCAAATAACTACTATTACCATTCCCAACGGGTAGTAAAAAACCCCTGTTAAATGTTGCAATTAAGGTTATTTTGTAAATATGAATATTCTAACCCAACCCCAATCCCCAATGTTAGTGTTTTTAAGCTCTGTCTGTTTTTAAGCTCTGTCTCCCTCTTTAGGTGACATATCTGATTATTACTATTATTTAGTAAAATTGTATTTTGGTGTGTAAAATCAAAAGAATGTCTGATGTATTGCTTTCCCCTCACCCCACAAGCTGTTTTCCCTCATAGGTCAGATTACTCGGGCAAGTTCAACCTTAACACATGACATTACTTGTTTGCCCGGATTATAGCAAAAAATGACACTGTTGGCTAAGACGCCACCAAAATCTATGGACAAAACGGAACCTAGTGTTGGCTAAGGCCCCCCCCCCCAAAAAAAAAGTGTTTCGGATTGCATCCCCCCCCCCAAAAAAAAAAAATTAGGGTAGGTAGGTAGGGTTTTTTTTTTTTTTTTTTTTTTTTTTTTTTAAATTGAATACTATCATAATCATAATAATAATAATTATTATTATTATTTATCATCATTATTGTTGTTGTTGTAGTAGTAGTAGTAGTATTGGTATGCACTGTTTGTGTATTTCCTTAAATTAATGGGACATTTGTATTAATTTGGTTGTTCTTAATTTAAATACTTTATGCAAACATTTGAGATGCATTAATAATAAGACCTGTTGATTTAAGTGAAGGCGAGAATTAAGCTGAATTGATACGATTATATTTAATCGAAATAACCTGTACCAAGGCTATGTTCGTACATTCGGTTACTTCCGTGACCGACCAAGCTGTTCAGTGGTAGCTAATCAGGGGAAGGAACTCTATTACAAAGGCTTTTCCATAATTTCTCGATGTTTTTCGGAAGGGAATTACATGTGCAAAATGTATTGTATAATAGTACGTAAACAATGTGCAAGGAAGGAAATACTCTTGTTTGGTGATGTTGTCCTCTTTTATTTTTACTTCTTTATTTTATTTCTTTGTTTTTTTATTATTATTATTATTTTTATTTATTTTTTCAGTTTAAGAGAGAAAAAAATTAGGGTCGGGGGGGGGGGGGGTAAAACTAGGGACGGTCAGTCGACCGGAAACACACCTATTTTTGAAATGTATGGCTAAAATGGAACAAGAATCATTAGAAGTTGTAAATGATGATATTACTATGCTCAATAAAACAACAGCTATATTAATCATTTATTACTTTGTTTTATTTTTATGTTCATGTAAGGGCAGCTATTTTTATGTCCATGTAAGGGACATAGAAGGAATAGCAGCTAGATGTCAGCAATATGCAGACAATCATCCATAGGTGTTTGCAAACATCATACATGTGTTGTTTACATTATTCAACATTTAATAAAGACAACACATTTTAAAAGGAAAAACCTTTTGCATATCTCTGTTGTTGTGTTGTCATTTTTTCTAATGCAGCAAGGGATATTTTACATGCAAAAACTATAGATTATTTCACTTACACATGTATATTGTCACTAATGTTTGACATCCAATAACCGATGATTAATACATCAGTGTGCGAGTTGGTAGGGTGCAAGTTGATATAGCCTTATAGGAAGCAAGTTTCAAACAATGAAAAAACCCACCCTTTTTTCATATGGTACTTGAAATTTACTAGAAATTATTTATTTTTCTAAATTGCACACAAAAATAGTATTAATTTGTTCTTTCCAAAACACTTGTACATTTATTTTTAGGTCAAACAAAACTGAAATTATTTACAAAAAACATATTTGTAGGAGGATGGGATGAACTATTATAAATATGTCAATGCATCGATCTTTGAACTGTTGGGTCCTGTATTAGTTTTTTAGAATGGTTCCGTTTTTCCCAAAATATTGAGGTGCCATTATAGCCAAATGGTTCCGTTTTGATAATGGTGCCGTTTTAGCCTGATCCTGTGTGCCCCACAAAAAATCCTATTTGCTTCCACTTGGGGTTTGGTGTGTCAAGACTACATTTATACATGCTACATGTACAGATAAAATGTCATATGATCACTGACAGCCATATTGTTTAATGTCACTTGGAAGGAAATTCAAATTCACATAGATAAAAATTTATTTTGGTCCTATTATAAATATATATATATATATATACATACATGTATATATGTATTAACGTAATACAATTTTTAATGAGCTGAAATGAGAGATTTTCCACTACAGCTGTGCAGGTGCTACATACATCAAAAGACTTGATACAGTCGAACGCTGCTGTGCCTACTGTGCAATGTGTACATGTACATGTGTGAAGAGTTAACTAATCAGTGTTTCTGCCAGAAATAAATTTTTAGGTATAGCGCTATGAAATTGAATATTTATATGTGTAGTGGGTATGGAGGGCCTCCCCAAGAAAGAAAATGGGTTAGGTTTAGGGTTAGGGTTAAGAAAATAATACAGTAATGATAAAGAGTAACTAATTTTGTCAGAAGGTCAACTTAAAAAAATAAAATATGCAAAAAAATCTGGGTATGGCGCCATGCCCATTTTACCCTCTGGCAGAAATCCTGTTAATCATTGCATGCATTTTCAGATGGTGACTATCTTTTGTAGCTCAATTACTATATACTGGAATTGACCTCATCAGGGTGTGCATTTGGGAATTTTTTTTCACTTGCCATTCAGTCCAGTCATTTCAACATTTTGACTGGCCCATGCAATTTTTAAAAGGGCAAAATTTTATACAAATTTTATACAAAAAGTATTGTCCTTGGTTGCCTAGGAGATCAGTTTCAATAGGCTTACACATTCACTTCTAAAGTGTATTGATCGGTGTTCATAACTTTAGCTTTTTGTTACTATTTCTACGCTTCAAATGAGCATAAAATTGGCTGTTATGTAGCATAGTTTTCCACATGAACATGACTGAGCACTGCGTCAAAGACTGTAGAAATACTAGCATCAGCTGTAAATATTAACAAAGTCACCTTTGATTGAGCACTGAAGCATTTAGTTTTTAGATTACAGCCAGGCAGAGCTTCTAGATTATGGTAGCCCCACTCCCATGGCTAGTGATATTCTGTGTTGGGCTAGTAAATAACTACTGTAACTAGCCCGATGGCTAGTGACAAAAAAAACCTTGTCAAATGCTGCATTTAGATATTCTGTAAATATGAATATCCTGCCCCATCTTTTCACCCCAAATCTAAGGATTTTTAAGCTCTATCTCGTTCTTTAGGTGACACGTCTGATTATTATTAGTAGTAAAATTGTATTTATTTAAAGTAGGGCTAGTGAACTTTTAATCATGGCTAGTACATTTTTAAATCAATGATCCCATGGCTAGTGGATTTTATAAAAATTCTAGAAGCCCTGAGCCAGTTATTTTCAAACAAAAATGTTCAGTGTTTTATGAAAAAAAAAATGTATTTATGTTAATTTGCTTGTTGTGCTTATTTATGAAAATGCTATTAAATAATTTTATTTGATAATTTATTCATAAATTTAACTGTTTTGTATCAAATGAATTGTTATTTTGCTGCCGAACAAGAAACAGTTTAAATATTGCTAGACTCTTTCTGTTGAAACATGATACAAGATTGTTATAGTACTTATATGTATGTGACAAGTAAAAATTAAGCACTGTCTTGTTGGGTGGGGGCGGGATGTAGTAAAGCGCTCTCCTGATGTGCGTCAGTCTAGGGTCGATCCCACGTCAGTGGGTCTGTTGGGCTATTTCTCGTTCCAGCCAGCTAGTTCACCATGACTGATTTATCAAATTACTGTGGTATGTGCTCTGTCCTGTTTATGGGATGGTGCATATAAGAGATCATTTACTACTATTGAAAAAATGTAGTGCATTTTCTCTCTTAAGACAATATGCCAAAATTAATAAATGTTTTAACATTCAAGGTGCTAGCTAACCAAAACTAGGTGCTTTAACCAAAACACCTTTTGAGGGTCTTTTTTGACAAGTTGATGTTAAACGTTAATGTAGAGTTCTATACCATGCAAAAGAAGTCTCAGAGGAATGACACTGTCACGTGTGTGTATGTATATAAGTACTCTTCAAAAGTAGGGGAACTGATAAGAATTTACAATTGCCAAAATTTTAAGACCTGTACATGCATGTATATTAGCTGTGGGGAATGGTTATATGATAATAGTTAATTGGACAAACATTACAACCGGTAGTTCAGTATTACAGTACGTTTTATGACCACCAAAGATCTTGAAGGACGATTGGGGTCAGAAGTGAAATTTGAAAGTTGACGTTTTTTATCAGTAAATCGCATGTTCAAAAAATGACTAAAAACAAAACAATAACAACTATATGATCAACAGAATGAAAACGATTGCCAGAAATAATGTTCCACAGTGATTAATCTACCTTCCCGGAAATTATCAAATCGAGAATGACACCCCACGCACGTGTACGGGGCAACTGCGTGATGGACGTGCAAACTATGAAATGTGTTTAGGTGTGTTGATAAACAGACCTGAACATTCTTTACTAGGATGTCTGTGGTCAAAATGTATGTTCTGTCTAATAGTTAATATTAACATTAACATTTCAGGTTCCCCTACTTTTTTGAAGAGTATATACAGTCAGATCTCGTTACTACGACATTTACACCATCCGACCACAGATTGTCAGGAATGAACATACACCAATGTTATTCTGTTCATTACACCGGAATTTACACCTTCCGACACTGACAGAGCAAATTGGGAACAAATGTGCACCTAACATCTAAAAACACCTCTTTACAACGACATTACATAATCACAGATCTCGTCGCAAGTCAACAGTCACATGATGTCTGAGTTACCCATGTCAGTGAACTCTATAGACTTGTATTGCTTTTAAAGGATTCACTTTGAACAATCAAGTCTACTAGTTTTATGACATTTTGTAAACGATGTAGATACCAATCGATTAGATTGACTGTGAATGCACTTTGATTAATAATAATAATATACTTAGTATTTAATGATGGTCTGTGATCCATCCCTGTCGGTGGAACCATTGGGCTATTTGTCATTCCAGCCAGTGCACCACGACTGGTATATTAAATGCTTTGGTATGTGTTATCCTGTCTGTAGAACGGTGCATATAAATGATCGCTTGCTACTATTGATACCCAATAGCCGATGATTAATAAATCGATATAACGACAATTTCGATATAACGACATAATGATCCAGGGACGAACGTGGTCGTTGTAACAAGGTCTGACTGTATATATACAGTTAAACAAACCTACTCTAGTGGCCATCTGTATTAAGCAGACACCTGTGCTATAAGGTTATATTTTTATTCTCCCAAATCATCTAATATATATATATATATATATATATATATATATATATATATATATATACTGAACAAAAAAAGAAACTTCCGATTTGTACATATAGTATTTGTTGTGTTAAAGAATTCATTGTGTAATGAAATTATATAGGTAGTATTAGCTTTGAGCTGTATTATCAGGATTCATGAATTTTATCGATTATTTCTGCACTGTTAATCGTTGACAATGTGAAATTCAGTTTGCACGTGCATGCATGGTTCGACATGTCCCGTGTAGTATTCGGTCAATTTGTTTTATTTGTCTTACTGACATTGTTGTCAAGTGAACGAAAACACTTCAAAATTTGTAAAAAAAATAATGTTTTTAACATTGTAGCATTTTAGTATGCCAAGAATACCCAATAATTTACACGAACGGGCAATTGGCATGCTTGATGCTGGCATGTCGACAGAAGACGTTGCAAGACATGTTGGGAGTTCTAGTCGAGCGATACAAAATCTTCGCGTAAGATTTCGAACAACAGGAAGCACCAATGACTTGCCACGCCGTGGACGTCCACGTGTTACAACATGTGGTCAAGACCGCTATATCATGAACACGCATTTGCGCAATCGATTCCAAACTGCCACTGCTACTGCTGCTAACACACCTGGGCTTCATAATAACCGAATCAGTGGGCAAACTGTTCATAATCGTCTGTGGGAGAACAGTTTACATGCACGATGTCCTTACGTCGGATGCGTTTTAACGCAACGTCATCGTCTTAATTGGACTCGTGTACACACTCGTTGGATACGGCGATGCTGGAATACCGTTCTTTTTTTGGATGAATCCAGATTTTCTTTACAACGTGGTGATGGCAGGGTGTGCGTCTACCGTAGGAGAAATGAACGCTATGCTGATTGTTGTGTTCTTGAACGATATCATTTCGGGGGTGGCGGTTCTGTCATGGTCTGGGCAGCCATTGCCCATCGTTATCGTTCACCACTAGTCGTCATTGATGGCAATTTAAATGCTCAACGTTACCGCGATGACATTCTCGCTCATCACGTCATTCCTCTGTTCCATAACAACGCCGACATTTCGATTTTTCAGCATGATAATGCCACCTCTCATACAGACACTGTAAATTTTATTAGGACAAATAACATTGATTTCATTGATGACTGGCCCACTAAAAGTCCTGATCGAGCATGTTTGGGATAGTCTGGACAGACAATTGAGGGAACTTCGTCAAGCGCTCATTCAGGAATGGAACAATATTCCACAGGCAGAAATCAACACTTTAGTCAAATCTATGCGCCTGCGATGCACTGCAGTGGTCAATTCAAGAGGTGGTCATACCCGTTATTAAGTGGGTGTTTTTATTTTTTAACCCCTACCACACTTGGTCAAAATTTCTCCCAGTTTCTATTAACCTATTGCCATGATTTTTGCACCAAACGATGCATCATGGAACCTTCTTTAAACGCATATATAACAATTATTCCCCTGGTTTGTTTTCATCAAGTTATGTTCAAGTAAAGTTAGCGGAAGTTTCTTATTTTGTTCAGTATAGTATGCTATTAAGCAGCTACCTGTCTTAAAATGCCACTTTTTGATACTCTCTTTGGTGAGTACTTCACAAAAGTTTTACTGTCTATAAGATTAACACATTGCATCACTGTACGTGTACTGCATGAAGAAATTTGAAAAAACAACAACAGTGCAGACATTTTGTAAATTAGTTTGCAAAGCTGTACATTGTGTAGTAGTCTTCTCAGATTCCGGTGATAAGACAGACATTTCTACAGCTGTTCTCTCCTACACACAATCTTTTCCTGTCACTAACTCCCAAACAGTTACTCATCACCTTGGTGTATTCAGTGAAAAGTGATATCCTAACCCACCCAGACTGGAATATCAATCTGTGTCTGTACACTGCACACTCTGTGTCTGGCTGAACACTGCCTTCTGTTACCAGTAGGCTGCAGGGGAGGATATGTAATCTTTCTGTTGTCTCAGCTGTGTGCCAGTGTTTTAATGTGCACACTTCTTCAGCTGGCATCAGGGGCATATTTGTTAAGCCAAGTGCCTTACGGGTGGTAGCTACTGGGTTCACATCTCGGCAACCTCTGCAATTAAGAAAATGTCCACAGCAAAAAACAAACCATGCCATTGAAAAGACCCTGAATTAAGTGCCATAGAGAATTAAGAACTCCAGGGCATTGCTGATTTCTATGGGTAATTGCAGGGAAGGAAGGAAGGAAATGTTTTATTTAACGACGTTCTCAACAAGTTTTATTTACAGTTATATGGCGTCGGACATATGGTTAAGGACCACACATATATTGAGGGAGGAAACCCGCTGTCACCACTTCATGGGCTACTCTTTTCGATTAGGGATCTTTTATCTGCACCATCCCATAGACAGGATAGCACATACCACTGCCTTTGATGTACCAGTTGTGGTGCACTGGCTGTCCAGAGCAAGAAATAGCCCATTGGGCGGGTAATTGCAGGGGTGCTCAGTACAAACTCCCAACTATAGTTCATCCCACACGGAAGACCTTTTTCAGGGGAACATTTTGTTGAGTATCCCATCGCCATTCGCTACGCAAGTTTCAGAGATCACTACACAATTTTAAAACATTAAACAGTAGTTTTTAATTGGCTAGAAATATTGCTAATCAAGATTTTTAAAACAAAATGTTCCTTGTTTTTTTCGGTACTATGAAATTTACTACAAGTTATTTACTTCTAAGCAGATTGTTTTCTAAATTGCACACAAAAATAGTGTGGTTTTTTTTGGTTTTTTTTTCCAAAACACTTTTACTTTCCTTCTTACGTCAAACCAAATTGAAATTATTGGGGGTGGGGTGGGGGGGAACGTTTTTGTAGGAAGATGGAACGGACTATAGAAATATTTTTAATGGCTAATTAGGGAGGTGTACGGCACGCCCACTACAAATACTACTTTCATTAAACACTAACAACTATATGTACATGGTATGTGCCTAGAATAGTGTGCTAGTACCTTAATTGGAAATAAGCAAAGAAAGAAGATTAAGAAAAAAAAGTTATTTCCAGATGCCTATAATGATTACTTTGCAACTTGTTGCCTAGCCAGGAAACATTTTGTTTTCAGAATCGTGATTCTAACCGATATTTCTAGTCAATGTAAAATTGATCAGCAACTACTGTTTAATGTTTTAAGATTGTGTAGCGATCTCTGAAACTTGTGTAGTGAACACACAACATGATACTGAACAATATGTACCTTACAGGCTTACAGATCATTAGCTGTGGGCTTTTAAAACAAGAACTGTAATCATGTTGTGTGTGTGTACATGTATGTATGTATGTAGACCTAAGATCATTGAATGTGTGCATGTTTGTGTGTGTGTGTACATACAGCATAGCATTGCAGGGCTAACTCTGGCAGTTGCTATTTGCCAATTTTAGAAACAATTGGCAAATTTTATTTTAATTAGGTTGATAAATTTCATGTACTAGTACCAGTAATTGATTTTTGTTCGAAAATAACGTACAATCATGTTTATGTCATAGGTTGCTCACACACATCTTATCTTTGTTTAATCAAAAAAAAATTCAGGTGTTGAATTTAAGACATTATTTACATGGTCATGACTGGGTAATGCAAAAAAAAAGAAATAGGTTGCCTGAATTTGTTTTTGCATATTAAACTCGAAACATTTGGGATTCTCAGAGGCCTGTAAACAAGCCCATTATATATTTACTTACATGTGGCATGATGTGGGGTTTGGAGTTGTTTCAAAAATTTGATCCACCTGTGTGGTCGTTGTTAATGTTACGGTCATTGTGTGGTGATTCATCTGGAAGGCTGTTAGAGGAGGAATGCTTTCAGTAGTGGACAGTGTCATCATTAGGGAGACTGGGCAGTGCTGCATTCTACAAGGTCCACTGCTCCTGTTGATTACACTGTGTGTCTACCTGACCCGTGAGAGGTCATGTGTAGGTGACCCGGTGTGTCCAGCTGACAGTATTTTTGTTATGTACACTAGTAACTCAAACTTGAAGAGTCTGTTCACAAAATATAGATACAAATTACAAAATTGGAAAAATGGTGATAATTAACAACATCAACTGTTAGTTTCATCAGCAAGATTACATTCCCACTTGAGTCTGTTCGCCAAATATAGATACAAAATTGGAAAAATGGTGATAATTAACTTCAGTTGTTAAGTTTGATCAGTAAGATTACAATCCCAGTTGATATCTCCAAATGGTTAAAAGTTTAAATTTGTTTTGTTTAATAACATCACTAGAGCACATTTATTTATTAATCATCGGCTTTTGAATGTCAGACATGGTAATTTTCACAGTCATAGAGAGGAAACGCGCTACATCTTTCCATCAATAGCAAGGGAACTTTTATTTTCACCATCCCACAGACAGGATGGCCTATACCACGGCCTTTGATATACCAGTTGCAGTGCAATGGCTGGAACGAGAAATAACCCAATGGGCCCACTGGCGGATCGATCCTAGACTGACAGTGCATGCATCAAGCAAGTGCGTTACTACTGGGCTACATCCTGTCCCTCAAACTTGAAGAGTGTTCACCAAATATAGATACAAAATTGGGAAAATGGTGATAATTAACAACATCAATTGTTACTTTGATCAGCAAGATTACAATCCCAGTTGATATCCCCCAATGGATTCAATCCTCTTATAATTATGTACTAGTATAAATTTGCAAAACCCCAGCACTGGTACATACATATATACCTGAAGCTACACCTTTCCATTTGGAAATGGCAGGAGAAAAGTCCATTGCTCTCCTGAAGATCATTCCAGATGAGATATTTCAATATATTGAAGAGGACAGTTCCACACATTTAAGAGATAAGCGTCATAGCAACACATACTAAAACAAAAATGTGAAAAGCAAGCGTAGAAACAACACTTTCAATATTTGGACAAGTATTAGATAGTCAAGCAGTACCCAGTATACCTACCGGCCTGTAGACCGATGGCCTAACCACGACACCATCAAGGCCGGTAGCATGAACAACTGCTAGCTTGTCATGGGGACGTCTGTGAAGTTGTTATTGTTTAAAGCATGTATAAAAGATTGTGTGTTTTTTAAAACTGACATCTCATGGTCAATGAGTTTTGTAAAAACATTCTTCAGTAGGTTTTTGTTTGTTTGTTATGTGTTATACTATACATGTATGTATATATCCCAAGCATCAAACAAAATTACTGTGGGCAAAACATCTGATTTAAATTAGGAATTGTTCCATCATTTAAAAAAAGCAGGGGAATTTGGAAAAAACTTGATAGGCAGAAATTTGCAAAACTTTTAATCCACTAATAAATTTAATTAAGCCATTAAAAAAAAAATGTTTTACAGTATATATGCAATAGTTGGGTGTTTAAATATCTAGACTATTTATGTATTTTAGAAAAGTGGTCGTGATATCAATAAGAACCTAAAACCGGTCAGGAAGCTATAGATTGCCATTGCACACTATCAAGTGTTTGAGAGCTGTACAAACAAATATAACTTTGACTTTAGGTTTAATGTAACATATAGTATACATGTACTTGGGATTAAACTGTCAGAGATTGGGAACGGGTATTTATACAAACCATGGTCGATGCCTGATATTTGAATACTTATTTTATACTATAGTTATGCAAGATATACAAAGCATTTTTTGTACAGTATGTGTTGTAGGCCTATATATATCACAATACAGCTGCCCCAAATCGACATATTGTAACATGATCCTCCTATCATAATATGATACTGTAATTGTCATATTGAATAGCTCAAGTATACATCATGCATACATGTATGTATATATACATGTACATGTATTTGTATATACATTGTACATGTACTTCAGTAATAGATTTAAAGCTGTCATTTAGTCAATGTGGAGGGCGAGACATAGCCCAGTGGTACAGCACTCACTCGATGCACGGTTGGTTTGGGATCGATCCCCGTCGGTGGGCCCATTGGGCTATTTCTCGTTCCAGCCAGTACACCACGACCGGTATATCAAAGGCCGTGGTATGTACTACCCAGTCTGTGGGATGGTGCATATAAAAGATCCCTTGCTGCTAATCGAAAAGAGTAGCCCATGAAGTGGTGACAGCGGGTTTCCTTTCTCAATATCTTTGTGGTCCTTAACCATACACATGTATGTCTGACACCATATAAACGTAAATACAATGTGTTGAGTGCATCGTTAAATAAAACATTTCTTTTTTATTAGTCAGTGTAGTGCTTTGTGTTGGCAAGCCGTATAACTTTAATACACTGGGGCAACCCATATTCCTACTGGGGGGGGGGGGGGGGGGGGGGGGCAACCCACTGTGTTTATGTGTGATTTTATAAAATTTAATAGTTTAAATTGTTTAATTGGTTGTTGGGTTATTGTTGTTTTTTTGGGGGGAGCTATACCACTGCTTTAACATTATAAGAAGCTTATATGAATTTTAAAAATGTATGAAGTATGTTGTTTTGAGTAAAATAAAATAGACTGTCCACTAGGCATTTGTAAAACTTACTGCCATGCAGACAAAATCTTAAAATTAGACTGCAATGGAGCATTTATTAGCATGCCTGTATATTTTTCATTGTTTTAATATTACCTAATTGGATATAAGAATGGTGCCTCTTGATTAAACTAAGGATATGGTACTTGCACTTAATGTGTTTGAAACTGTTTTCTATGTCGCTACTCTTCATTCATCAAATTTCAAAGCTCATTAAAATAATTGAAAGGAAATGGCAGAACAGCACTGATCAGCAGTACTTAATGTTATGTATGTACCAGGCGTAATGGTACACATGCACCATTGGGCACTTGATAGATTGTGCATCGGTTTGGTGTAATGAAGCTGACATATATAAATACATTTCCTTTGCTTATCTTCTACAAGTATCTACATGCATTAACGCTATTGCTACCGTATACTTGCATGAATAAGCATGAACTAATACACATATGGGTGTATGATGTTTGGGTGTCATAAGAGTTGGGCAGTAATAGTGTTGAAATTTCAGGTTTAGTATCAGTATTTCACGCTGTGTTTTTGGAATACCCATCTTTAAATGCATGCCCGATTTCACACTCACCCACTAATTTCATCTAAATAAATATAAATTCCATACACACGGCCCTCGTCTGGTTTATATCCTTTCAGGAAAGGTACAGTAGATATCCTTGAGGGATCGTGAACCGGCCTAGTACCGGGAAACAGATTATGCGCACGCGCATTGTAATTTAAAAATCAATTTGTTATTGCTTTACTAAATTGGGGGAAGGGGAGGGGGGGGAGATATTTTTCAATACAGAAATTTATTTATTTTGAAATTTGCTTGGTACGGTAAATCAGTATTGACATGATACCAATACCGAATGGTATATACAGTATTCCCAGCTGTTGTTAACACCCAGCTCTACATTAGATGTTTCTTTTCTTGTTTCTTTATTTAAAAAGATTCTCCTGGATTTGTAGCCTTTAAAATACATTGGAATAATGTAAATATATTTGGGTAATAAAACCTACAAAAAAATTGAAGATCTAAAGTAAATTGAATATGAAAAATGTAAACCATATATGCATGACTCAGTTTTCAGCCCTTTTTTCATTTGGCGACTAAAACATTTCATACTATTTATAAATACAAAAATACAAGTAGGTGCCATCTGGTACCAAGATGGATAAGTTATCACAGAGGGCTATTATTTAACATTTTGTTTGACAGTTGGAAGAAGAAATAATTTGTTCCATAAGAAAATTATTCTAATAGGGAAAAAAAGGGGCAGTATTTAGCTGTCGTTTAAGCACTCACCTGAGGTGCTTTTGTCAGAGGATCAAACCAACTCGGTGGATCCATTCAACTGATTGGGGTTTTTTTTCTCGTTTCAACCAGTGCACCACAACTGGTCAAAGGCCGTGGTATGTGCTTTCCTGTCTATGGGAAAGTGCATATAAAAGATCACTTGCTGCTAATGGAAAAATATAGCAGGTTTCCTCTGATGAATTCGAGTCAGAATTACTGAATGTTTGACATCCAATAGCCGATGATTAATTAATCAATGTTGTTAAACAAAACAAACTGTAACTAATAGGGCACCCCACCCCCCCCCCCCCCCCCCCCCCCCCCCCCCCCCCCCCACCCCCCCCCCCCCCCGACAATGACAACCCAGACAAAAACAAACAACATATTGAGGCACTGCAAATGTTATGATTACCACACATGCATTGACTATGCTGGACTATAGTACTGTCGGCAATAGAATAAAACTGATTTTCGTCGATTATTTCTTACATATTAAACTGACAAGTAAATATTTTGTAAATATCTATTTAATGATAGTCTACCTAATTTAGTAGTTACTTGTTTGGGCGCTCATTGATGTTCAAGGTGGTGTTTACTCTTGAAATTAAAAGAAAAATGTCAGTAAACAGGTGATTTGTGCACTTTATTGGAACAGACTATAAAACAATTTGGTCAAGGTGTGTCAATTTCATGGCTGTTACAATATGTGAGGAACTGTTTCTGATGATGGTTTGCCCCCATCCCTCTCCAAAACAAAATATTTGTAGTCATTTATAAGTAACTTTTGAGCAAAACTGTCAAGAACCACATTATGAGTGATCCATTATACCGGTATTAAAGGTGCTATCTGAATGTTGCCCAATGACAGCTATTTCAAATCTTTCTTCTTTTTTTTTCTTTTTTTTAATAAAATTTTGATTTAACATTTAAAGAAGACACCTTTAACAATATGCCCATAAAAGATTATAGGAAATAATTTTATCTACTGGTAGCAAATACTTTTTTATTGGAGAATCTTTATCACAGTTCGCATTATATAGCACCTTTAAATTGTTGCAAGATTGTGTACATTTCTAATGTACTTATATTGAATTTATATTCAATAAATATGCTTGTCATAATTAATAATTTATGCTGCAATTCAAAATAATCAGTTAACTTGCAGTTTTAAATTAAAAGTTTGTTTAAGGGTAAATGAAATTGACACATATCAATCAAAATGTGTTATAGTCTGTTCCAATAAAGGTCACAAATCACCTGTTTACTGACATCTTTAGTTTAATTTCAAGAATAAACACTACCTTGTACATCAATGAGAGCCCAAAAAAGTAAATGCTAAATTAAGTAAAGTATCATTGAATGGGTATTTGCAAAATATTTACTTGTCAGTTTAATATGAAAGAAATAATCGACGAAAATCATTTTTATTCTATTTCCGACAGTACTATAGTTGGCATATTGTATAGTGAAACCTCTCAAGACTGGACCCTCTGTAAACCGGAATTCCCTCAAAACTGGACATTTTTTTCAGTCCTTTTTTAAAAATCAGTAAAGAAGTTAACCTCTCTAAACCAGATACCTCTAAAAACCAGACATTTTACTTGGTCCTGAGAATGTCCGGTTTAGAGGGGTTTCACTGTAATAGTATTACGATAAATACCAACTAGTCCAGCATAGTCAATTATTACTAAATACATGACTTTAAATCTCATTCATTCAGGTGAACCAGTGCAGCGAGGTCTTTGTAGTGTAATAATGTTATTAACAGCTGCTGAAGAGTTGTGAATGTTCAGAAATGCATTTTAAGTTATTTTACTTAACATTTAACATATCACTGGTTTTGGGCTGAAATATTTTGAGGTCAGCATGTTTTATATTTTATTTGTGCCTGAATTTTTATTTCTCTTGCTACATCTAAACAATGGACTGCTTTTCGCAGGCCGCTAATTGAGGCCCTGTAGCATATTCCGTGTGTTGGGCTTTGGTTAGACACTAGACCGACCTAGTAGAATATACTGTATGTACAGAAATGAATATTCTAAACAAAAGCAAAATAAATTTGTAAGTTTCAACTGAGATGTCATTCAGTGTTTATATCAGGTCAGGTCATAGGGCTTAACGTGCACATTCAGAGCAAGTTGTTGTAGTGCATGCCTGTCATGGGCACAGGTGTGGACTTGTAATAGCTCCTTCAACCAGGACAGGATGTGTTTATAAATATATAAAACTACATGTGTATGTACCTTTAATACTGGTCTGATTACTAGACAGTTCATTTCATCCTGTTGTACATATACATGTATATATTATCAATTCATAAAAAATACATTAATTACTGTTTGTTTTGTCTTTGCAGCTTCCTTCTATGGAGAAAGCTACATTAGGGTGCCATTCCAGCAGGCCTCCCGATCCACTGAGGTGAAGCTGCACTTCAAGACACATCGCCCACATGGTCTACTCCTGCTAGCGTCGGGCACCACCGACTACTTCGCCATAGAGCTCAAGTCTGGAATCATCGAGGTGCGTGTGAACCTGGGCTCTGGCGAGGCCACGTTTCATTCCACACCTGGCCTCAGACTGGACGACCTTCAGTGGCACTCTATCCACATCAACCAGAGCTACAAGACCTTCCACCTGAACGTAGACAATGTGATGATCAGTTCTATAAAAACGCCAGGCTCCCTGCAGGAACTCAACATCGAGTATGGAATATTTCTTGGGGGAACTGGAACATTTACCGATGTGTTTCATGGAAATTTCAAGAACTTCCGAGGCTGTCAGAAGAATGTGTTATTCAATCAGTATGACATTCTCAGTTTGGCCAAGCAGCTGAACAATCCTTTAAATACTTTTGAAATCTACTGGGATTGTGATGATCAGTTCGATGCGGGATCAGAGCAGCCTATCAGCTTCAAAACTGAGACATCTTTTGTTGCTTTCCCTCATTTCCACATCCGATCACAAGGAACATTTTCCTGCGATCTGATTACACACTCGCAGACAGCTCTGATTTTGTTCAATTCTGGACGGCATGAATCTGTGCACGATTTCATTGCTCTGGAAATCCTAAACGGTCGATTGAAGCTGTCTGTAAACAAGGGAAATGGTGTTAAGTCTGTGATGTCTGACGAGATCATTAATGATGGCCGTTGGCATCAGGTGGACATTTTCCTATCTGCAAGTGTCATGGAACTCAAAGTTGATTCAAAACCAAAGCAAACACATTTTAGTCTCGGTGATAATGCTTTCTTTAACCTGGCAGGCCATTTGTTTCTAGGTGGAGTGAGCGTACGTGCAAGAGCCCATGCACTGAAACGTGGATTGAAATCTCTTCAAGGGAAGAAGTCCATGAAGGGCTCTATGCTGGGATGTATTCAGAATGTAGTGATAAACAAACGTGTGTATGGCTTCCGAGAAATTCAGGTGAGCCGTACCGTCGATCCGCATTGTCACGGCCAGTTCCCATGTGCTTCAGACCCGTGTGTTGATGGGGCCGTGTGTTCAGAAGTGAACAAAGTGGAGTTTAAGTGTATCTGTGATGAACCAGTATGTACCAAAGAAAATTTCACTTCGACTGGATTTAGTACCAAAGATCACACAAATGTGTTGGCAATTGAAGGACTGAAGTTGGAAGAAGGTGCTCAGACGGTCATAACTACTGAAACCATTGATGTCATTTTTGACTACAAGGCTTACAGAACCCGTGAATCCTCCATTCAGTTCAAAGTCAAAGTGCCACCACAGTATGGCAGGATTGATATTGATGTCCGACGAAGAAAGCATTCTGATAGATTTACATTGCTGGACTTAATGGGACAGAAAGTGTTCTATGTTCATGATGGCACAGACACCACCAGTGATGATGTCACATTTGAAATGACAATCAATCCACAGGATCCCAGCTTGCCAGAAAAATACCACGGAGTGTTTGACTTTGTTGTTCCTATTGTGATTATTCCTTACGATGATCCACCAAAGCTAGAGCTCCCGTCAGGAAGTGCCATAAAAATAGCACACCGGGCAAGACTTAAAATAACAAAACAGATTTTAAATGTACACGACCCAGACACAAACCCTGCTGATCTACAGTTCTCCGTTACATATCAACCAGAACATGGTTATATTGCAAAAGGAGACAAGGTTGGACAAAGCATATCAACATTCACACAGGAAGATGTAAACAATGGACAAGTTTGGTTTATTCATAAAAGAGGATCCACCATTCATCTTGAAATAGAGGTCATGGATAGTTCTTCCAAAAGTGACAGAATTAATCTGCAAATCATTGCTGTGAACTTACAACTTGAGATGACCAAAATTACTGGTATAAAAGTCTATCATGGCACATCCACAGTTATTAGTCCAAACAACTTGACCGCGATGACCAATGTCCCTGCTCAGCGGTTGGACATCCGATACAGGATATCAAAACAACCCAAGTATGGCAAGGTAGAGAGAAGAAAGCATGAAGACGATTCATGGATTACTGTTGACTCTTTCTCGCAGAGACATATAGATAATGGTCGACTACGTTATTCTCACACACATTTCAATAAATACCCTAACAAAGATGCCTTTTCGTTTATAGTCATGGCCAAGGATATAGCTTTAGAAGAGAATACATTGGATATCATCTTTCTTCCCGTGTCATTGAAGGTAGAAACAAATTCTAAGTTGACCTTGAAACATGTTTCATATTCGGCACTAAGTCCTCAAAATCTTAATGTAAATGCAAATACAAATGCAGTGGATGCCAAAAGAATAGTTTATAGTATTCTGAGATTGCCAAGTCATGGTGGCTTCTACATTATGAAATCATCTGTTAATGACATTAGTGACTTCGATCAGAGTCGTCCCTTGAAAGCAAAAGCTAATTTCACGCAGTCTGATATCAATGACGGAACACTGTTTTACAAGGTTCACAGACCATCATTCAGCATAATCGAGGACTTTGTGGATCTGAAGATCTCATTTGTTGGTTCCCGAGGCATAATGTCACGTCTCCTCATTAAATACCTTCCTGAACACAGTTCTGTGAGATTTCTAAACAATGGCCTCAAGGATGTCATTGAAGGAGGAAAGAAGGTAATAGAAAAGGATGATCTCAGCTTGGAGGTGGATAACTACAAGAACTCGCAGTTCACGGTGATGTCACCTCCAGCTCATGGGTCTCTAAAGCTGATTGATCCACGGTCATCGTCTGTATTGGAAGAAGATGTCACTGAATTCACAAACACTGACATCAGAGATGGAAAACTTGTGTACCAGCATGATGATTCCGAGAATACGGCCGACTCGTTCACATTTACAGCAGCTCCTATGCTTGTCTCTGATTCAGATTCCTCTGAACTTCAAGAGTATTCAGGAACATTCTTGATCTCCATGCTGATGCGCAATGATAACCCTCCAGCTATCCTGATCAATCGTGTCTTTCAGGTGGTGAAGAATAAAAAGCGTCCAATCACAATCAGAGATTTAGAATTCATGGACCCTGATGTTGATTTTGACACTGATAAGCTGAAATATTCTAGAAGAGGGATACCAAATGGGGACATAATTGATGCCAAATCATCTAAATCTGTATACGAGTTTACGCAGAAAGATTTAGTGGATGAGAACCTGCTGTTTGTCCACAAAGGTGCTGATCATGAACGAGCAGCCATGTGGGTGACTGACGGACAATTCGTGAAGCCATTTTTATTCGAAATACAGGCGTCTGATCCATATATAAAAATAGTAAATAACACTGGTATTAAAGTAAAACAAGGTGGTCATACTGAGATATCTACACACAACATAAGTGTTGATACCAATGTCAATACAAAATCGTCTTCAGTGAATTTTGTTATGACAGAGGAACCCCTCAATGGACATCTACGCATTCGTGGAAAGCAGGTTACTGAGTTCACTTTGGAGGATGTCAGTAATGAAGTTATCCGGTACTGGCATGATGGTAGTAATAACATGGAGGACAAATTTAAATTTGCTGTTATTGTTGATGGGGCTCAGACGAAAGGAATTTTTCCCATTGTTGTATTTCGTGAAAGTGAGTTACATCCACCGCAGGTGGTGCACAACAAGCTCCTGGAACTTCCTGAAGGTTCCCGCGCCGAAATAACCAGCAGTCATTTGCAGGTTACTCATCCTTCTACACCATCTAAAGATATCATATTTACTGTGACAACACTTCCTACTGGTGGTGTTCTAAGAGTAGGAAGCAAAGAGCTCGCAGGAGATGCGACACCAACATTTACCCAGAAGGACATTGATCAGGGACACGTGGCTTATAGTCAGTCTGCCACTGATGTTTTATCAGATCAGTTCATTTTCGATGTCAGTAATGGCCATCAGAGTTTACTGAATCTACAGTTCTATATAGAAGTTGTTCCTACTTATTTGCCCCTTGTGGTTAAAAACATCAGTGTTGTGGAAGGTGGACAAGTGTCATTAACAAAGGAGGTACTTTCTTTGAAGGGCAGACACTTCAAAAACAAAAGGGTTACCTTTGAAATCACCAACAATCCATTCCATGGGTGGTTTGAATCTTCTGCTAAGAAAGGAGTTCGTGTGTTGGTATTTACATCAGATGATATTGCTACTACAAACAGAATCTTCTATCACCACAATGGGGATGAAAGCCTTACAGACCAGTTTTCAGTTACTGCAGTTCTGGACGACCAAACCAAACGCAGTCGCCCACAGAACGTGCATGTTCAAGTTAGACCTGTGAACGATCAGCCACCTAGAGTAGTCATCAATGCTGGGCTATCGGTGTGGAAAGGATCCATCACGGAGCTAACCAATCAGAGTCTGCTAGCCGAGGATGCCGACTCCAGTCCAAGTGAGATCACATTCCGGGTGTCCAGTCCGACCAGCGGCCATATTGCTTTCCTTGACAACACCTTCAGAGCAATCAACTCATTTACTCAGAAGCAGGTCAATGCTGGAGCAGTCGTCTTTGTCCACACAGGTTAGACATGCTTAACATTGATTGTGGCTGTTTAACAAAAGTTTGTTTTGTTTAAAGACACCACTGGAGCACATTGATTAATTAATCATCGGCTATTGGATGTCAAACATTTGGTAATTCTGACACGTAGTCATCAGAGGAAACCGGCTACATTTTTTCTAATGCAGCAAGGTATCTTTTATATGCACCATCCAACAGACAGGATAACACATACCACAGCCTTTGATATACCAGTCGTGGTACACTGGCTGGAACAAGAAATAGCCCAATGGGCCCACCGACGAGGATCAATCCTAAACTGACCAAGCATCAACTAGCGCTTTACCACTGGGTTACATTCCGCCCCCCCCCCCCCCCCCCCCCCCGCCCTTTCAACAATTGCATAGTGCTCTAGGGGAAGGGAATATCAATGGATGTGTTGTAAAATGTTACAGAGAGAATACAGGGCTACATGCAGCTCTGGGTGTGTAGGACATTTCACCAAATTATCCATTGAACTCTTAAAAATTGCAGAAACTCACAATTATTTTCTAAAAAAAAAAATCATTACATTAAATTCTTTTGCCAAATTAAAACAAAATTTGCCAGTTGTGTTTAAAATTCGCAGTTGGTAATTTGGCGAGTGGCAGATAGAAGGGTGTTTATCAGAGTTTAGCAATATAATTATAAAAAGCAATTGTCTCATTTTATTTATAAAGTAAAATGCTGCTAGTCATTGCTCTGTAGTTCTTTAATTAATGATTTTCTGTCTAGTATTTATTATCAAACCGAATAAATGTGAATGCAACAGAAAATCCAGAAATATTGGTCAGATTATGTTATAATTACAAGGAAAGTAGGGTGGGGGTATTAATAAGCATTACATAAAATAAAATTGGGGGGGGGGGGGAGAGGGGTCTTAAAGGGAGAGTAAACTAAAACATGAGCTTTATGTGTTGGAAAGATGCATACCCGGACCACCAACACATACTGACACTAACAAATGAAAAACACGTAATTTTAGTGTTAATTAAAAAAAACGTGATTATTCCTGCTAACTGGGTGAGCCATTTTCTTTTCTTTTCGAGGCATCCAGTACAGCTGGCTTGGGGTGAAGTGACGTTAGCTCAGGACTGACCAAATCTTGTATGCACAGTGTAAACAAAAGCAGTGATTTTCGACCTAAAACAACATAAATGACGTGATAATATAATAAACTATTTAACAAAATATATTTCAAGTTGCATTAACGAAACGAAATGGGGTTATAGTATTTTTCTCTGTTAAATAATCCAAAAGGAAAATGTACACTATTAGACCTATTGGTATGCTACGTTGGAGCAAAAACGACAACCTATATGATACCCAGTTGATAATGTTCGTTTCTTTGGGACAACGTAATTGGTCAGTTCTGTGGGTTTGGATGGGAAAGTCTACGTAATCATTAGTTTTACAGAACTGTTTACAGTAATAAACCATGTCCATTTCTATTTTAGGGGCGACAGGTAATATTACACAATACCGGTATGTATTTTTGTGTCTAGACCGTGTCAATTAATTGGCTCATCTGGTTACCATGCACTCAAATACACCTGCCAATCAGGAATCACAGGTAGAGCCAACTAACAGCATAGACCAATTAACTAAGAAAACACTCCCATGTATCATTTCAGTGTGTAGGTTAATGCATGGACAAAACATGATGTATTGATTTCGACATGTTGTGTAGCCACTTTGACAATAGTGGTTTATTTTGTATTGAAACATATTATATACTTAGTGCTGGCTTACTGGGATGTATATTATAGCAGAACATTGCAATGCATGACTATTTTATCATCCCGCAAAAACCAGGAAGATTTGTTTCTCTAGTTCTAAGACTCATTTCTGATGTTACGCATTAAGTATTATATAACCACCAGTTTGCCAGAGGGTGTATTGACTGGGGTGGAACAAAATGGCTGTGCCCGTTATATTTAATAGGCGTCACATTTAACCATTTTATTAATTAAATATAATAATATACATGTACTTGTTGATATTAAGCAATAATGTGCATTATATATCGTTGAATATGAAAAGCCTTGCTCTAGCATTCCTTTAACATCACAAAATGTTACATGGTGGAGGGAATATTGAAAATGCAAAATTGTGCTTTACCTAATTGTTGTACCACCACATTCATCTGTTTAGTCCTTTGAAATACTGCCAGAACAGGTAATTTGGGGTTTCACATTAAAAGGACTATTGACTGCCATTTTAAGATGTTTAGTGGACCTTTTTAACAACTAATATTACACCCTAATGGAATTTTCTTATTTGGAATATTAGTATCCATACAGCCAATGTTTTTTGTAGCTCAAACTGGATGTTACTTCCTATAAAAAAAATATATATAATACATATAATAATAGAGTTAATAGTTTAATAGAAACTAAAATACACTTTGAGCAACAAATTACAAACATTAGGATTACTGGAAGCACACTAGATATACAGACATTGATAATGATATTCTGATGCACATAACAGTAAATCCTTGTCTGGATTATATCTTGCATACAGATGCATACAGGACCATGAAACCTCACATATAGGAACAACTTGGGATGGCGGTGTCGCTTACTATTAATAGGTCACTGTGACCTACTTTTTACAGTCTACTGCACATAACAGTAAATCCTTGTCCGGATTATATCTTGCATACAGGACCATGAAACCTCACATATAGGAACAACTTGGGATGGCCGTGTGTCACTTACTATTAATAGGTCACTGTGACCTACTTTTCACAGTCTACTGCACATAACAGCAAATCCTTGTCTGGTCCATATCTTGCATACAGGACCATTAAACCTCACATGTAGGAACAACTTGGGATGACGGTGTGTCATGCACTATTACTAGGTCGCTGTGACCTACTTTTCACAGTCTACTGCATATAACAGTAAATTCTTGTCCGGACCATATCTTGCATACAGGACCATCAAACCTCACATGTAGGATCTTGGGATGGTTGTGTGTCTCATACTATTACTAGTTCACTGTGACCTACTTTTCACGGTCTACTGCACATAACAGTAAATCCTTGTCTGGACCATTTCTTACATACAGATGTATACTGGACCATCAAACCTCACATGTAGGAACAACTTGAGATGGCGGTTTGTCACATACTATTACTTGGTTACTGTGACCTACTTTTCACGGTCTACTGCACATAACAGTAAATCCTTGTCCAGATCATATCTTGCATACAGGACCATTAAACCTCACATGTAGGAACAGCTTGGGATGGCGGTATGTCACACAGAATTACTAGGTCACTGTATTATTAACATTACATACATAAACTTTTCTGCCAATATAAATGTGTCACCAGAGTACTCATGCTAAATAATATTTCCCTTTCTAATAAAGAACAATAACTTCATTAATCAGACAGCACCTTCTCCAATGGATACAGTATCATCAGTAATTGGTCTAAAACAAACTGTTCATCCATCCCATTGCAAAAAGTTCACATAATTAGAATTGAATTATATCCGAAACATATTCATTAATATCTATGGTTTTCCATCAAACTCCTGACGGGCCTGTCATATACCTCACTGGCACTCTTGTTGTTATTATTATATACATGTATGAAGCTAATCTGGGAGTGGACTAAAAGAAAATATAATTGCTAGAGTTTAGAAACTCATCCAGCACAGTAATTAAGAAAACAACCCTGTTTTGTATAGGTACAAGTTTATATCATCTGTTCTTCATTTAATTTTCAATTTGTTTTCTCTTTTGTATGTTACAGGGGAAGGTGATGGCCAGTTCAACTTGCAAGCCTCTGATGGAACTAATAATGACATCCTTCGACTGTTCAAGATAACAGCTAATCCTCTTGTTCTCACTCTGAGAAATAACCGTCAGTTGAAAGTGTTTCCAAACACCCTGCAGCCCATTCTTCCAGGCAATCTGCTGGCTGTGACAAGCGACCAAAACCTGACAAAACCAATTGTGTACACCCTAGAGAGGAAGCCGAGAAAAGGTAGAATTGTCACCCTTATGGAAGGTCAGCCTCTGGAAATCACATCCTTCAACCAGGAGGAGGTGTCCGAGGGCAGAATCTTCTACCAGCATGAAAGCTATATCCCAACATGGTCGGTTTCAGATTCTTTTTTCTTTGAAGTCTCCACAGCTTACGCAGAACCTTTGAAGGATGAGATGCTGGATGTGGATATTTCTTATGGCAACATCAACCAGGGAAACATGGGCTCTCTGGTCAGGGTGATGGCTGCCAGTGTCAGTGAGGGTGGAGAGGTTTCACTGACACGGGAGAATCTTGACATCTCTGAATTGCAGCACAGACTCCAACAGTACGGTCGAGGCGTGACGGTGCAGTACCTGATGATGGGTGTGCCTCGTCATGGGAAGATCCAACAAGATGGATTTACCATGCAGGCAAATGATTCCTTTTCTCAGAGCAGAGTCAACAGTGGCATGATTAAGTACCTGCATGACGATTCGGACACAACGGAAGATGCCTTCAAGTTCGCTTTGAAAATACAGCAACCCACGGGCGAAGCTCACATCAGTTTCATAGCAAATATTACTATAATAGTTGAGCCCATTAATGATGAGAAGTTCACACTTTTGACAAAGAATCCATCTCTAAGAGTCATACAAGGTCGTACAGCAAACATTACGAGCCTGGAGTTGAAAACTACAGACCCAGACACGACTCCTGATGGAATCATATACAGTATAGTAACAGGTCCAGACATCGGGAAGCTGGTGTTCAGGGAGTATCCTGACGTGACAGTTAAACGATTCACCCAACAGGACATCAACACTGGCCGACTGCTTTTTGTTCATGATGGAACTCGCAATTCTGGTGAATTTTATTTCAAGGTTTCTGATGGAACGTTTAGACCATATTACAAAATTTTCAACATTTACGTTATTCCACTTACTGTGGAAATATCTGTTAACATGCCAGTGGAACTGACTCAATCCAAGTCTTCTGTGTACATTACTAACAAATCACTTAACATTTCCACCAATTCAGAAAGAGAAAACATCTGGTACAACATAACTAGAGACCCCGAGTTTGGACAGATTTACTACGAAGAGAGTCCGGTCAGACATTTTGCACAGACCGACATTGATAACGAGCTGCTGCTTTACATTCAGACTGACATGACAGCTGGGTCAGACTATTTTATTTGTGATCTGTATGCTAAAGGTATCCAGGTCCTTGCAACAGCTCAGCGGATTAATATCACTGTGAAACCCCTTGTCAGACAGAGATCCCTGCACGCTCCTGTCGGCTCATATTCGGCTATAACCAAATACACTCTGGACGCCACAGAACTGGCAGGCATCACGAGAGACAATCCTGTCTACGAAATCACAGAGAAACCCAAACATGGGAAAATAATGAAAATAAACCGTGGCAGACGGGCAGTTGATGCCAATGCAGTCCTGACGGAGGTTAGTGCTTTCACCCATGAAGATGTTGTGTACACCAAAGTCCAGTACAAGTCCGATCTGCCACAAAG
Source organism: Gigantopelta aegis (assembly GCF_016097555.1). Taxonomy (NCBI): domain Eukaryota; kingdom Metazoa; phylum Mollusca; class Gastropoda; order Neomphalida; family Peltospiridae; genus Gigantopelta; species Gigantopelta aegis. The sequence goes on along the minus strand of NC_054700.1, from coordinate 13,012,264 downwards.
CAATGCGATGCAGGATTCGTTCAGGTATGTCCTAAAAGCCAATGGTGTTCAGCCAGCAGCTGGTATGTTGGTTATCTCCCTTCAACCACCAGAAGATGATCTGTCATCACTTCCACCTGTATTTGTTCCACTCTCGTCGACTCCAAAACGAACAGATGCAACCAAAAGCATGGACAGAGATGGCTTTCAAGAGAAGACAACTGCAAGTGTTCTTGGGCCTGATGTCAACAAGTCTACTGCCGATTCAAGCATGACCAGTGACTACATCATCATAGCTGTAGTGATTGGTGTAGTTGTGGTGGTCGTTCTCATTCTTGTTATTGTAGTCATTCTGTTGAAGCGACGAAGGCGACAGAACATTGTCCAGGAGGAACTCAAAACACGAACGAAACCTCGACCGTTTATCAGTGGTCCTCTACAGCTGGAACAACCTCACGTCCTCATTGAACCTCAGTTTGAGGGTGAGGACAATGCAGGAAAGAACACGTACTGTAATATTCCAGTGATTAATATTTCGCCCGGTGGTGGAGACACATTAGAGTCGGATGCACTTGTTTCATCAGCACCACGGTCTCCTGACCTCAGCCGACAGGAAGTCAGTAAAGTGGTCCCCAGCTGCAAGGTGACACCGCTGGTGGAGATCTCTGAAGCGCCGTCGGAGATGACAAGCATTCAGGCACCGGAGAGTGCCAAGTCGAACACAAGTGCAGACGTGTTTGACTTCGACTGGAACGAGATGGACCCAGATTTGTTGCAGCACTGTCGGACGACGACTCCAGTATTAAGGAAGAACCAGTATTGGGTGTAGTAGACTAAGCAGTGCCACTGTGTAGGACATGTTTACTTAGGCCTGGTCTGAAATGGTCACATGGAGAGCTTATTGATTTGAGATGGGTTGGAAGGGAATATGTTTCAGTCACCATTATATATGAGATTAAATAACATATACATGTAAATAAAATAAATGGTTACTGCTACTGCTTTAAAATATTAGTCTTATCCTGTCCAGGATGAATGGCAAATGCTGCTGTGCAGAGTCATGTGATATTGGTCATTCTAACCTAGGGATAAAGTCCTTATCTTAAAGCAGTAACCAGGGCCCAATTTCACAAAACATTGTAAGCTTAGTTTTGCATGTAAACATAAATCTATGACTAAACCACAATTCTTATTACGTGTGTACTATTATAGTACAATAAATATGGTTAGAAATACATATAGTTTATTTTGTAATGATGTAATTTTTTTCGTGAAATAGATGCCAAACACTTGTAAATGTATGCCCAGTATAACTGTTAATCACAGACGTAAACTTATGATGTTTTGTGAAAATGCCCCCAGATATTCTCTTCATACAACTTCAAGAAACAGAAAAAGTGGAGATCGATGGCACATTTTGGCTCTAAAATGTAAACAAACAACAACAAACTTCCAGCAGATATAGGACCTGCTTTAAAACATTGATTAATAACTCCACCCCTTCCCCCACTTACTCCATCCCCATGTGAAAATTTCTCCAATAGTATTTATATAAAACGAGATATTATGCATAAAATGCAGTAGACGTTTATACGAGATTTTAGCATTTTCTATTATCTGTGTTATCTATGTTATTATGTTCATCATAGTGTTTGTGATTTAACATTCTCGTACCAGTGTGCTTACAGCTTGTGATGTTCCACATAAGCTATACATGTAATGTGCTGTGTCCGTTAAAGCTGGCTTGTAGTTCCAGTTGTTAGGGATTGTCGGGGATCGTTTGCTCATTTGGCCAGTTAATTTAATACAGAGTCCTGTAATCAAATAGAATTCTGAGTTACCTTCAGTTATTAATAGGTAAAGCTAAGTACACACTGGACGCGGGCAGCAAATTTCAAACATAACTGATTTCAATGCAATCATGTGGGCGGTACGTGGGCATCTCCTATCACTCTTGTAGCGATTTTTGACACCTACCGCATGGGTGAATTCCCATTTGTCACGTGCTTCTTGCATTTATTGAGGGGATAGTAGACCGTGTTTATGTTTGGTTTGGGGGGGGGGGGGGGGGGGGGGGGGGGGGGGTTAATTCAGAAAATGTCAACTAAACTGAAGACATCAACATTTAAATATTGATCAGCTTATTGTTGAAGTGGAGAAATGTCCATCTCTATATAATCTACAGAATACCTCATACAGAGATGTTGAAGAAAAAAACCCCCACAACATCTGGTCTACCATAGGATCATTATTGGAAACATCAGGTAATAGGCTGATGTTTGTATTGTAATTGAAAAATGGAGAAGAAAAAAATCAAAACTAGAAAAATGGCTTTTGTATGTAATTTACCGCTTGTCAGACACATTCAATGTGTTTTCTTTTTCCGCTCGAGTGCCGCTTGTCACCTGCGTGCCGCCCACATCCTGTGTTTTCTTAACTTTAGTCTCCAGAAATCTCATTCCAAAATTATTCCTGTTGGGTGAGACACACATCAACCTTCATATCTATCTTACTTGAGTGATTTGATTAAAATTGGTGTTTTACTATTTACCTTTGTTGCAAGGATGTTTGGGGTATTTTAAGGGCAGAGGATAGCAGTGCTGCCATTCAGCATTTTTTATTAGTATAAAGTGGCAGCACTGGGATAGCATGAGCATTATTCTGTTTTTGAGAATAACTCCCATTCTGCCACTTAGCATTTTTTTAAAAGTATAGAATCTTGCCTCCCAAAAAATATCAAAATGGTCTTAAAAAAAAGTTTTAAAAAAGTATACTTTTTTCATCAAATAACCCCGATAGGTAAACCATGTGACATTGTATGACGTTTGCTATCTTTGTCCTGCTAATGTTTGCTGCTTATGACCAACCTCAAGGAATGGTGTGTACCATTTTGTGCAATCTAATTAAAATTAGCTCCACTAGTTAATTACTATTACCTGTGGATCTAACAGCGCCCTGTTGGAGTTCATGTCCAGTTGACCTTTCATTTGGCCAATCAAAACCTTACTTGCAAAATCATGCTAGTGATTTTAAAAGAACTTGAAAACATTCGGGATTATGCCGAGGGTATACGAAATGATTCAGGTGAATTATGAAGTATGCTGGAAACTAATTTGAATTATAAAATGTTATATAAAATTAGTTTCAAGACGAAAAAATAAAAAGTGATGGTATAGCCATAAAATCTGTTTATACTAGTATACAATCCAGAGTTTATTACTGCACTTTTCCCCCCAGTTTTTTAATGTTGAAATAGACCAGCATGTTCACCTATTGCATAAATAGTCTCGCCAGATAGTTTTAGAATTTGTATGCTCCTGAATAACGCTATAAAAGGCAATTTAAATTGTTATTTATAGATGAAATGTCACCTGGACATGGGAATCTTATGCAATGCTGTTATATCTACTGGTAGACCAGTAGAGCTAATTTTAATCAGATTGATCAACGTTCGGCCATACAGTGTTAAAATAACTATCATTATGTTAAACACCAGTAATTTAAAATGTACTAAAGTCTCAAAATTTCTTTTCATGCAATCTTAAAAACACCACCCATTAAAATAAATAATACGGTGGTATATTTAGGACACACATTTTTTTTTTACTTTTAAAAATACTAAAATTTCAACTTATACACATGTATCTCGAAATCTTGACTTGTTTTGTCAAGTGCTTAACTTATTATTGGGAAATTAAATTGTTATTTATAAATGAAATGTCACCTGGACATGGGAGTCCACACAATGCTATTGGGTCTACTGGTAGACCAGTAGAGCTAATTTTAATCAGATTGCATTTTGTGAGGATTTGTGATTGTTGAACACTCTGTTCTGCATATTTCAGTACCCAGTCATGCACTTGGTCACTGAGAGCAGCAGGATCAGAGAGCTCTACAAACACTCCAAACCAATCCTGAAAAAAGGCCAGCAAAGCACAAATTTTAGGATGGTCAATTTTGAAATTGGATTTCTTAAGTTATTTTTTGCAAAGAAAAGTATTTAAAAAAAAAGTATTTTCATTTGAAAAAAAGTATTAAAAAAATATGAGAAGTAGTATTTCCAAGAAAAATGTGTAATACTTTTTAAAAAGTATAAAGTTGCAGCACTGGGATAGCGCGAGCATTATTCTCTTTATGAGAATAACTCGGAATAAAACGGAATAATGCTGGAGGACACGTGAGCCAGGCAGCAGATTTCCCTTTAGTGAGACTTCAATATACTGTCTACATCTAATAAAACCACAAAGTGTACTTCACGGACTTATGTCAACCACTTATTTCTCGTTTCAGCCAGTGCACCACGACTGGTGTGTCAGAGGCTGTGGTATACATGCGCTATTCTGTCTGTGAGATGGTGCATTTAAAAGATCCTTTGCCACTAATGGAAAAAATGTAGTGGATTTCCTTTCTAAGACTATATGTCCAAATTACCACGAAAATTCAGTGTAAATGCATGGGATGGGACAGACTATAGTAGATAAATCTCTATATTGTCAGTTACTGACCAAAAATAAACCTTTTGAGACTCAACTATTACATTCGTTATCATACAATCAGAAAAGTAATGTTGACATTGGACTGTAAAATTATTATACTAAGGAAGGAAATGTTTTATTTAATGACGCACTCAACACATTTTATTTACGGTTATATGGCGTCAGACTTATGGTTGAGGACCACACAGATATTGAGGGAGGATACCCGCTGTCACCACTTCATGGGCTACTCTTTTTGATTAGTAGCAAGGGATCTTTTATATGCACCATCCCACAGACAGGGTAGTACATACCATGGCCTTTGATATACCAGTGGTGGTGCACTGACTGGAACGAGAAATATGGGCCCACAGACAGGGATCGATCCCAGACTGACCGCGCATCGAGCGAGCGCTTTACCTATTATACTAAAACCATAAAACGTACTGTCCACATAAAACAACACTTTGTGAAAACAGACAATTTGATTTGAACTACCTTTTATGAAAGATTGCAGGTACATACATGTGTGTATATATATATATATACAGTAAAACCTCTCAAAACTGGATCCTCTGTAAACCAGACTCCCCCTCCCCACCCCCTAAAACAAACCCCCCAAAACCCCACTTTTTTCAGTCCCTTTTTTAATATCATTACAGAAGAGAATCTCTCTAAACCATATACCCCTTAAAACCAGACTTTATACTTAATCCCGGGGGTGTCCAGTTCAGAAGGGTTTCACTGTATAGTAAACATTAAAACCATTGTCATCTATATATGCGATTTGATTTGGTCATGTTTGTTGAAACATTTTTATGATGAAACACATGACTGGTGACCGTTGTAGTTTTGTCATTGTGCATGGAGTTCACTGAGGCTTATTAATTACAGTCATACATGTACATGAAAGATTTTGTGGTGCTTTTCTTTGTTAACGATTGTTTTGTTATTCTACATCTTAAATATATTCATTTTGTTACACATATATATTATAGCATAATTATTTTAGTGTACAGTTCATATACATACTGTAATATTACTGTTCTATTTAGCCCAAGTACTCTGACGGTAAGAGGGCTAGATGGCCATTTGGACGGTGTAATAGGGCTATATACCAACCGTCCGAATGTTCGTCTAGCCCTCTTAACGTCAGAGTACTCAGGCTATGTTTTGTCATCTAGTGATGTTATTTGTACATGTTCATGTATTGTGTTGTTTTACCCACGGCCACCATATCACAGGACTCGAAAGTTAAGAAATTGTTACAGCAATTGTTTTAATGTTTATGTCTTAGGCAAAATGTTCACCAACAGTGATTTTGAACCTGTCTGCAGCAATTTTAAACCAGTAAATTGCCAATTTTACAACAAATGTGTAAACCAAAAGTTATGCCTTCAACCAATGGCAGTAATTTTAATCCAGCAGAAAAAACCCTGTCATCGCCAAGTCCCTGACCTACAGCAATTCATATTACCACGATATACAGCAATTTATATTGCCACTATGTACAGCAATTCATATTGCCACTATGTACAGCAATTCATATTGCCACTATGCACAGCAATTCATATTGCCACTACAGCAATTCATATTGCCACTATGTACAGCAATTCGTATTGCCACTATGTACAGCAATTCATATTGCCACTATGTACATGTTCATGTATTGTGTTGATAAACATTAGTACAGCATTGCATTTATCATGTATTGTGTTGATAAACATTAGTACATTAGTAATGATAAACATTAGTACAGCAATTCATATTGCCACTATGTACAGCAATTCATATTGCCACTATGTACAGCAATTCATATTGCCACTATGTACAGCAATTCATATTGCCACTACAGCAATTCATATTGCCACTATGTACAGCAATTCGTATTGCCACTATGTACAGCAATTCATATTGCCACTATGTACATGTTCATGTATTGTGTTGATAAACATTAGTACAGCATTGCATTTATCATGTATTGTGTTGATAAACATTAGTACATTAGTAATGATAAACATTAGTACAGCAATTCATATTGCCACTATGTACAGCAATTCATATTGCCACTATGTACAGCAATTCATATTGCCACTATGTACAGCAATTCATATTGCCTCTATGTATAGCAATTCATATTGCCACTATGTACAGTAATTCGTAGTGCCCCTATGTACAGCAATTCATGTTGCCACTATGTACAGTAATTCGTAGTGCCACAATGTACAGCAATTCATATTGCCACTACAGCAATTGATGTCATTAAGTTCAAACCCTGCATTATATACCAGACCAGTCTATTTACATCAACAGGTTTGGGTTGTTTTAATTGATACTTTATTTTTAACTTGTCATATTCTTGGATCAAATTTCATGTTATGAAGGAGAAATGTTTAATACAACCAACTAAAAAAAATTTTCGGTGTGCATTAATCAAATATTATAAGATAAACATACAAGTATCAGTACAATAAGATCCGCAACAGGAAATAATATCAAAGTATTAGACTAAGTGTGAGTCTCTAGAGGGACTTTACAGTAAAAGTAAGGGGGATTGTAAACTTGATAAATTTATAGAAACCTGTGGCTTAACAGGTCCATATTTTGTAGGACTTAATCTGTAAATACATCATCCCACAGACAGGGTAGTACATACCACAGCCTTTGATATACCAGTCGCGGTGCACTGGCTGGAATGAGAAATAGCCCAATGGGCCCACTGACGTGGATCGATCCCAGATTGACCACGCATCGAGGGAGCGCTGTACCACTGGGCTACATCCTGCTCACAGCGTTTTTCTTAAATACAGGTGTTTAAGCATTGTAAATGTGTGTTAGACATAAACAGGCTTTGTCAATTCAACCCAAGTTGTTTTGCTATTTCATTTCATTTCAGCTTATTTTCATACTTACATCCAATTAAGATTCAAGCATGCTGTCCTGGGCACACACACACCTCAGCTATTTGGACTGTATGTCCAGGACAGTGGGTTAGTGGTTAGTGAGAGGCAAGAGGGTGTAGTGGTCTTGCACCTACCCACGGAGTCGTTAAAACTCGCTTTCTGTGGGAGCCGGTAATGGGCTGCGAACCCAGTACCTACCAGCCTTATGTCTGATGGCTATTTAGTGCATTTCTGCACTATACTGTTATCAAGTTTGAATCAGAGATTAGTGATTTGTCATCTTGATTCAAGTACATTTGTGGCAGATTCATTCTCTGTTGAGGAAATCCACTCTGTCGGGTGCGGGTGCCGGGGACAGGGTCCGGAAGCACTCGTAACACTTAAGTCAGATGTATGCCACACATTATGTATGGTGTAACTGTTACGAGTGCTTTATGTTACCGGCCCCAAGAGTGGAAGGCCAATGAAATCTATTTATTTTGCAAAATGCAGTATCTAAAATTAAAAACACAATAAAATTTAACAATCAAAAATAGTCTTTATGGAGTTAGGCAGAGACATTTACAGATTTTGTTACATTTTAACATGTACTTCGAAATAGTATATGGAAAACTAAATGAATATAATATTTTTTAAGAACTGTGAAACCTCTCAAAACCAGACCCTCTGTAAACTAGAATTCCCTCAAAACCAGACCCTCTGTAAACTAGAATTCCCTCAAAACCAGACACTTTACAGAGTCCCTTTTTAAAAACCAGGACAGAACTTAACCTCTCTAAACCGGATCCCTCTTAATACCAGACATTTTCTTGCGCCCAATGGTGTCCGGTTTGGAGGGGTTTCACTGTACATGTATATGTATACATTAAAATGTGCATATTTCAAGTCTACTTTACAGTAATAATAATAATATATGACATAATGTACATAAGTTACACAATTATATAGACTGGCTTTGTTACTGTAGTTAAAGCATATACATTTGTTAAACGTTAAAATGTACGTCTTTTTTTTCTACTTGTTAATAATGATTATAAACTTGGTTGAAAATAATTGAATGCTTACATGTTAAATGAATGAATGAATGAATGTTTAACGACACCCCAGCATGAGCTTACATGTTAAAAAGTCATGCAAACATATTTAGCTAAACTTACTGGGTTTAATTAAAATCACAATTATCTTAAAAATAAAATTTCAAGTAAAGTATTAAGAGCAACACTGACTAAACTTTGTAAACTATCTTTTAGATTTATTAATTACTATACAAGTCTGATTGTTGCAATTCACCCAGTCAGTTACGGATGTTTGTTGTATAATGTATAGCTGTGTACACCATATGGAATAAATTGCAATACAGCATGTACCAATAATGACATGACAAAACTTTGTAATTATTAAAACTGAATGTTCACCCAGTTTTTTAAAATCTTTTCAAAGAGACACTTTTAATACTGATATTTATTAAATCATGATTTAATGATGTATCCGTTTGCTGTAATTGCTGACTGAACAAATAAATACATTATCAGAACGTATTTCCATGTTTCCAGAGAAACTCTGAAGTTAAAATTCTTGGGGGTGGGTGTGTGTGTCTTTTTCTTTTATTATTATTGTTATTTTTTTTAATAAAAGTAGATTAATCATAACTTTTATATCACAAATTGTTTTTAAAAAAGTAATTTTATTAAATGTTTTTTTTGTTTTATTTAGAGCAGAGGCAGTATTATTATTATTAGTTTTTACTACTTTATGGACTTTGTTTTCTTTTTATGCTTGTACATTAGTCATAATTTTATTAGATATTCTTTACAACATTAAAAACCTTTTAGAATGTATTAGCAGTATGACCTTTGGGTGTGGATGATCAAATAAGGTCAGATTTTATTCTGTTGAATATAATTAGAAGATATGAATGATATTTGATAATCTAAGACAATACCCATGGATGATCAGTGACTTAAGTATATATGTAAGACAATTTTCACAGGAAAACATTTTATGCCTTTTTATTGGTTACCTTTTGTATAATATGTATGCATGTACTCAAATGTATTATTTCTATAACAACCGTGACATAATATTTACATGTGTTAAAATGTATATTACACTCTCTTTTGTACTCTATTTATATCTTCAATTTCTTCAATTTCTTTACACATTACTTATCTTATACTACCGTAGTACATGTATGAAAGAGTGCTTGCATATGGGTTTTGTTTTGAACAATTCATACTGTATTACTTCTTATTGTATCAGTGACTGTGCAATATATAGCTGTCAGGTACTTTAAATATGTAGTTATTAATTTGCATAATTAACTGCTACTGGAATAGTACAAGCTGGTTGCATGCTTGCATTTTATTATGTAGGCTGTTGAGCATTACCTCATTTCGTGTGGAGTTATCCCCCATTGTTTGTCTCACCTGTGTGCTAGAGGCAGTATTTCTAATAAACAATGAAGTATTTGGGGTTCTTTGTCTTTATTTGTGCTCGCTTGAGGTGCTTGCATCGCAGGATCGAAACACCTCCTTGGTGGATTCATTCAACTAAATGATTTTTTTTTGTTGCAACCAGTACACTACAACAGGTCAAATGCCATGGTATGTGCTTTCCTGTATGTGAGGAAAATGGATATATAAAGCTCTCTTGTGTTTATGCATTAGTAAAAAATGTAGCAGGTTTTTTTTGGTCACTATATGTCAGAATGACCTAAATGTTTGACACCCAATGTGCTCAAGTGGTGTCGTTAAAAGAAATTAACTTTTTTTCTAATTTGTTCTTATTTTGGGGGGGGGGGGAGTGATAGGTGGTTTTGTTTTGGTGGTAGTTTTTCACTGTAAAATGAAGGAACTCCATTCTAGAATTTGCTTCCAAATTGAAATGGGGGGGTGGGGGGGTGGAGCAGAGATTGCTTCCCATTCCATAAAACTACTTTTCAAGCCTTGGACAATACCCTTCTATACTGTTAAAAAGAAGTAAGGGAGTGTAGGAAATAACCCATTTAAGAATAGATGCATGAAGGAATTGGGAAGAAATAACCAACAGTTCATATTGGCAGCAGATTGTATGGCTGCAAACGACTTTGAAACAAGATAGGGATAACGCGTGAAAATAGAACATTCACGTCGTTTGATCAATAATGCGTAATACTCCACCATGACGTCTTTTGGTCAATAATGCGTAATACTCCACGTTCACGTCTTTTGGTCAGTAATGCGTAATACTCCACGTTCATGTCTTTTGATCAATAATGCGTAATACTCCACGTTCACGTCTTTTAGTCAATAATGCGTAATACTCCACGCTCACGTCTTTTGGTCAATAATGCGTAATACTCCACGTTTACGTCTTTTGATCAATAATGCGTAATACTCCACGTTCACGTCTTTGGTCAATAATGCGTAATACTCCACTATTTGTCAAACATTCGTTTATTCGACGTGGCAATCTCCCACTGACGATTAGCAGCGCCTGGCCGAGTTCAGCCAAAGTCGCCATACACATCTTCCGATCATGTCCCAGACGTGCTCTATTGGTGGTAGTGGTGGTGGTGGTGGAGGGGGGTGGGGGGATTGGAGATCAGGCCTCATTGCTGGCCATGGTATTCTGGTAACGGTTTGTTGCTGATGGTAGTCATTTACGATATGCACGTGCACAGTAGGCCCGAACATTGAACAATATGAAGTAGTGTTCTGTCAGTCATAGTGATGCCACCCCACATAACTGAACCACCACCAAATCTGTCATGAGGTTGACGTTTTCTTGGCGTCCATTTCGACGTCGCCAAACGCAATCACGCCCATCCAAGAAGTCCAGAGTGGCGATTCGTTAACGGTGGCACAACACGTGGTTGCCAAGCACGCAGATGTGATGCATGTTGATGACTTCTATTCGTCTGACCCGTCATTCGGACTCCAGTAGCCTGGTGTAACTGTACAGCGATTTGATTAGCTGTCTGAACTCGTAGAACCTGGGTTTTGATGAATCGATCCTAGTCTCATGTGGTTGACGTGGGACCCCTGATCAGGGTCGAACATCAACGTTTTGAGTCTGCTGGTATCTGTTCCACAGTCTGCAGATCACAGACGGCGAAACATTGAATATATTGGCTACATCACGTTGAATTCTACCAGTTTAAAGCATACCAATAATTCCAAAGCATTCTTCACGTCGTAGACGCCGCATCATTAATTCAAAGACAAACTTTAATGCATAACTTCCAAAGAACAACGGTTAATTGACAATGACATTCAGCAAAATTAACAGTAGCAATCACTCAAACAGATTTATCGACCGCTCTGTGTCCTGGACAGATGGCCCATATAGCTGAGATGTGTGCACAGGACAGCGTGCTTGAACCATACTTGGATATAAGCACGAAAATAAGATGAAATGAATCCTGGCTATGCCATTGTATTGACCTTATCTTTAAAATGTGCTTAAGCGTTGTTAAACATTCCTTTCATTTCCTGTATTTGAGTCATTCTGCAATAACAGGGCAAATGGGTGTCCCCTAACTTTAGTACTGAATAACATGGTAAAACCAAAACAAAATCAAGTAATATTTTAATTTGTTTGTATCATCTTAGCAAGAAGTTCATTCTAATATCTACACTATTTTGAGATTGTAAATTATATTTCTGGCATTTTCTTGTAATATTTCCATGAAAAGGTAGTCAACAAGCGGCACTGTCCGGTTTTTAATTTACAAGGTAGCCATTAAGTGTAACAAGTACATATTAAATAACATGTATTTTGTCAGAAAGTCCCCATTTGTTAGCTACTAAATATCTTCAGTAATCGAACATGACCGCAAATGTTTATTTTTTTTACCTCAGGCTGACGTCTTCGGTCAAAAAACCGGCCTCGGTGGCGTCGTGGCAGGCCATCGGTCTACAGGCTGGTAGGTACTGGGTTCGGATCCCAGTCGAGGCTTGGGATTTTTAATCCAGATACTGACTCCAAACCCTGAGTGAGTGGTCCGCAAGGCTCAATGGGTAGGTGTAAACCACTTGCACCGACCAGTGATCCATAACTGGTTCAACAAAGGCCATGGTTTGTGCTATCCTGCCTGTGGGAAGCGCAAATAAAAGATCCCTTGCTGCCAATCGGAAGAGTAGCCCATGTAGTGGCGACAGCGGGTTTCCTCTCAAAATCTGTGTGGTCCTTAACCATATGTCTGACGCCATATAACCGTAAATAAAATGTGTTGAGTGCGTCGTGAAATAAAACACTTCTTTCTTTCTTTCTTCTGTCAAAAACGACATTTGCTGGATCAAATAGACAATAACACCCGCAAATCAATTTTTTTTATATGGTTATCTCTTAAGTTTTGAGTTGTTTCTGTCCAGTATTCCACCAACACATGGATGGGTGCGTTAGAGGGGGGGGGGGGGGAGAGAGAGAGAGAGAGAGAGAGAGAGAGAGAGAGAGAGAGAGAGAGAGAGTGGTACAGTAGTAGAGAGAGAAAGTAGGGGTACATGCCCCCACCCACGCTCCCTACCTCAGTGATATTTATATTAGGCTAAGAATCACTCAAGAAATACAATGTAAATTATTCTTTTTATTTAAAAATCGTGTTTATCAAGAATATACTCGAGTAGCTCACCCAAATACGATCCTTAAAACGCCGGAAGTAAAGTGCGCGTTCATAGCAACTCAAGAAGTGTAATTCTTATGAAAACGTTTCACAATCATTGATAATTTTCTATGCTTTTATTATGTGTCATAGTTTTAGCCTTATAAATCACGTAATGCATTATTATTCATTTTTTATTTAAATGATTCAGACTTTGTTAGTTTGACGCAGTTAAGCATTATCAATATGTTATTCGTTTCCGTGTAGCCCCTAATAGCGTACAATTATCAATCGATTGAAAGTTAGGTAAGTGTTCCACTTGTTTCTAGAAATTTATTTAGTGTGGGTATAATGGGACAGTTGCATTCCTAGAAAAATAGGGGAAACTAGCATGAGTGTCCTCTAGTCTTTCCCAGGTAGCTTATGTCATGAACTTGAAGAGCTAACGTCCAAACCAAATTGTTAACTATTGTCCGAACCAAATTGTTAACAACTACAAAAAATTACTCTCGTACCTTTAATTGCCGTTAGATTTCCTCCAAAGTTTGTCCAGACACAAATCGCAAAAAAAAACACTACAAATATACAGATTCCACACACGAGACTGCAACAATGTAGCCGATATTGTCTTTGCTGAGATTGCATAGGGAAAAATACATGCAGTTTTCTGCCGTCTGCCATGTTGCTTCTTTATGGAATACTCTTCAAGAGGGGTGAAAGCCTCCAAAGTATGTGACACAATTACTATGAAATCGATGATCTCTAGTGGTATCATTAAAATAATAATAATAATAAATAATAATATGACGTCATCACGTTTGCTTTTATATCATAACATGTTATGACGTTGTTAGATTAAGTCCTATCCTTTCACCCCTCTTGAAGAATATTCCATAAAAAGTCAAAATGGCAGCTGATACAAAATTACATGCTTTTTTCCCTATGCGCTCTCAGCGAAGTCGATATAGGTGACGTGGTTATCATCTGGTATGTGGAATCTGTGTCATTGTAATGGTTTTTTCAAGATTTGTGTCTGGACAAACTTTGGAGGAAATCTAACGGCAATTAAAGGTAGGAGAGTAATATTTCGTAGTTGTTAACAATTTGGTTCGGACAATAAGTCCGAACCAAATTGTCAACAACTATGATAAATTAATCTCCTACGTTTAATTACATTTTGATTTCCAATTTTTTTTGTCCAGACACAAAACGTGAAAAAACATTACAGTGACACAGATTCCACATATGAGACTGTAACAATGTCACCGATATCGAAATCGCTGAGATTGCATAGGACAAAATACATGCAGTTTTTGCCGTCTACCATTTTGCTTGTTAATGGAATACTCTTCGAGAGAGGTAGGTCGATATGACAGAATCTAACAATGTCATGACATGCACTAAGGTATAACACACTCATCATGACATCAGATTAATTACGTCATATACTTAGGAAGCTTCCACCCCTCTTGAAGAGTATTGCACAAAAAAGCAAAGTGGCAGACGGTGAAAAATTGCATGTATTTTGATCTATGCAATCTCAGTGAAGTTGATATCAGTGACATTGTTAGTCTCCTACGTGAAATCTATGTCACTGTAATGGGTTTTTTTTATGATTTATGTTTCCACAAAAAGTGGCGAAAATCTAACATAATTAAAGGTATGAGAGTAATTTATCTTAGTTGTTAACAATTTGGTTCGGACTTTATCATAACTTACTCTTCTACCTTTTATTACCATTAGATGTTTTCCACTTTTTGTGCAAACATAAATTGTGAAAAACCCCATTACATTGACATGGATCCCACTTATTATACTGAAACCATATGATCTATATATCGATTTTGTTAAGATCTATGACAAAACACATGCTATTTTTCACCATCTGCCATTTTGCTTTTTTTTGTGGAATACTCTTCAAGAGGAGTAGAAGCCTCATAAGTATACATGACGTAATTAATCTGATGTCATGATGACTGTGTTATACCTTAGCACATGACATGATGTTAGATTCTGTCATATCGACCCACCCCTGGGCCATCTCGAAGAGTATTCCATAAACAAGCAAAATGGCAGACAGCACGAAATTGCATATATTTTGCCCAATGCTATCTCAGCAAAGTCGATAAGTCTATGTAATAGTTATTAAGTGCATATTCTAGCCATTCAGTTTTGTTTTGTTTTAACAACACCACTAGAGCACATCGATTTTTTAAACATTGGCTATTGGATGTCAAACATTTAGTAATTTTAACGTAGTCTTAGAGAAGAAACCTGCTACATTTTTCCATTAGTAGAAAGGGATCGTTTATATACACCATCCCACAGGCAGGATAACACATACCACAGCATTTGCTATACCAGTCGTGGTGCACTGCCTGGAACAATAAATAGCCCAATGGGCCAGTGGCGGGGATCGATCCCAAACCGACTGTGCATCAAGTGAACGCTTTACCACTGGGCTACATTCCACCCCCTGATAATATTTATTAAGTGTATATTGTAAATTTGTATCAATTCTGTTGATCACCTTTATTAAAACTGTTTCATTTTGCATAAATTAGGCAACAATGTTATATAATTATGCAGTTATATGTATGCTTTAACATTAGTGGTGTGCTGAAATTGTAGGTATAAAAGTGGAAACAATGGATCTTGCTTTTGTTGATAAATTTCTGAAGAGCAGTCAGGATGAGAGAAAATCTGCGGTGTGTAAAGTGGTCACCAAAAGTGACGGACCGCCAAGCACGTTTGAAGAATTCTTGGGTGTAGAGGGTCTGGTAGGTTGAACATATATTTGTTTCTTAAAACTTAACCAAATTAGCTGACTTAATCATTAATAATCACCTATTCTGATACTTATAATAATACATGAATGGATAGGGGCTAGCTAGATTTGTTTCTGTTTGGTGGAAGGAATCAGATTTACTATTTTATTTATTATTATTGTCACTAGTAGTAGATGTACTCGGAGCCGGTTTATCCTAGTGGCACATATAGCACATGCTATGGGCCCCACGCTTCAGGGGACCCTGTGGTGATGTGTACGGTACATTTATTTTCCCAGGTCATTTCTTTCCTCTCCCTGAAGGGGTTGCAAAAAATATATATCCTGTGAAGGCAGACCCGCTGTTACTTGTGCTACAGGCCCTGCGGATCCTAAAACTGGCTCTTGATGGACTATTAGTATTAATTAGACTAAAGTTCCTTCCCCCACTCACCCAAAAGACCATCTCTTTTTTATAGCTAAGTCTGTTGAGAATTGTTAGAATAATTTTTTGTTCGAGACTACAGTACGTTTTTGGTTAATCTGTTAGGGTACTTCTAATGGAGATGTGTGGCTCCTTTTTTTTTTTCAATTCCTTGTTGATACTAGTGTATTTTCACATACATTCAGCTTCTTAATTTTTTAAGGCAAACCAGCTAATTTGTTTACCATTTTGTATGAGCACGATCATTTGTATGATATTTACAATATCAGTAGCCATAAGGCTCGACCTTAGCGGTAGCCTGGGGTGTTTTGGCTTCCAATTTCTCACTGGGGCTACGAGGTATCTAAACTTGGTAGTCTGCCAGGCTACTAGATGTTTTTTGCACGTCCAATTACTCTGCAATCAACAAGATGCTTAAACATCTAAAAAAAACCCCACCTAAAACAACATTTAATTAAAAATAAATGATTTTTCTTTTTTCTCTCCTTTTTTAAAAGTTTATTAAAATTATGGGCTACCAATTTTACTGAGGGCTACCAGATTTCATAACATGGAAGTTAAGGTCAAGACCCACTAGCCTATATATTGAATCATAATTAGATTTAATCTTCCATTGAAGCAGTGTGTGTGTGTGTATTGTTTTACTGTGCCTTATTATACTTTTGTTGTGTTTTCATTTAGCTTGATTGGCCAAATCAAGTGAGTACTGAAGGTCCGCTTAATATCCAGTCTCAAATTTTGCTTCTTGGAACACAAGATGACATTTCTGCCCTACTGAGAGAGTCTGCTCGTATCCTTTAAACAATTACTGCATGTGCCTTAGTGTTAATACCTGATACTGAATCCTCAAACCTGTCTGTCTTAGTGTAATGATCGAGTCCTCTTGAAAATAAGTTCTGCCGTATGCTACGGTATATGCAATAATGTCAGATACTCCAGAGGGGTTCAGCTCTTTGTTCCCTCAGCTCTATGCTCCCTGAGGGTTAGGGTTAGGGTTCCTCAGCTCTATGATCCCTGATGGTTAGGGTTAGGGTTCCTTAGCTCTATGATCCCTGAGGGTTAGGGTTAGGGTTCCTCAGCTCTATGATCCCTGAGGGTTCTTCAGCTCTATGATCCCTGAGGGTTAGGGTTAGGGTTCTTCAGCTCTATGATCCCTGAGGGTTAGGGTTAGGGTTCCTCGGATCTATGATCCCTGAGGGTTAGGGTTAGGGTTCCTCAGCTCTATGATCCCTGAGGGTTAGGGTTAGGGTTCCTCAGCTCTATGTTCCCTTAGGGTTAGGGTTCGATCTCAGCTCTATGTTCCCTCAGGGTTAGGGTTCCTCAGCTCTATGTTCCCTCAGGGTTAGGGTTAGGGTTCCTCAGCTCTATGTTCCCTCAGGGTTAGAGTTAGGGTTCCTCAGCTCTATGTTCCCTCAAGGTTAGGGTTAGGGTTCCTCAGCTCTATGTTCCCTCAGGGTTTGGGTTAGGGTTCCTCAGCTCTATGTTCCCTCAAAGTTAGGGTTAGTGTTCCTCAGCTCTATGTTCCCTCAGAGTTAGGGTTAGGGTTCATCAGCTCTATGTTCCCTTAACCTTAATGCTCTATGGAAATCCAGGTGATTATGATGAATTTATTTTGTTTTAGTATGGTAGATGTAATGCGTTGTTTGGCTTGGTGTTTGTGAGACAGATTGCTTTCAGTATACATGTGTATATAAGCCTTTCAGTATATATGTTAAGTACCGGTACTGTACTTTGGAGTTCTGTAGATGCTCTCTCTGCAAATAGCACCACTGAATTAGAAAAATTCAGCACCAGCTCCTGTAAATTAAATCCCTTGTTAATTTTTATGAACAAGTTCCGTTATAGTGAAACCCTTCCAAATTAGACCAGCAGTAAACTGTAATGCCCCCAAAAATCGATGTTTTTCATTATCCCTATTTTTATGTCGGTACAGACTCAACCCCTGTAATTAAGAAAATGTCCACGGCAAAAAAAACATGCCATTGAAAAAAACCCTGAATTTAATCCAATGCAAAAAAAGTTATATGGAGAATTAAAAACTCCACAGTAATCTCCACGGCATTGTTGATTACCGTGGGCAATGGCAGGGGTTGCAGACTAGAACCTCTCTAACCCAGATATCCCAGAAATCTGGACTTTTTACTTGATTCTCTGGGTGTCTGGTTTAGAGGGGGTTCACTGTGTTAGAAGATGAGGCAAAATATGAATAATATATACAAAAATGTATCATATAATAATATATGTTAGCAAGAAGTAGCTCACCCAGTCTTCATGCGAATAAATGCGAATAAATGTGGTTATGTGATACTTTTTCCTATCAAGTAACAGCTCTGAGTCTGCACATCTTAGAAGACATGGAAAAACGTCTCGATGGATTGGAGGCCAATCTGAACCGCTACGCGAGTGAAATCCTCACGGAAGACAAACGTGAATCTCGACTCGCGGACCGCCTCTTTCACTCACCAACACGAAGTAAGATCAACAAGTAATTCAACCTAAAATACCAGGCATCTGAGAATTGAAAATTGGCATAAACCATTCGTAGCAAGGGATCTTTTATATGCACCATCCCACATGCAGAATAGCACATACCACAGCCTTTGATATACCAGTCATGGTGCACTGGATGGAATTAGAAATAGCCCAGTTGGCCCACCGATGGGGATCGATCCTAGACTGAACGTGCATCAAGCGAGCACTGATGTGGTATACATATCAGAGGTGGTGAAGTGGCCCATACATGTATATCAGATGCACTGATGTGGCACATATATCAGAGGCACTGATGTTGCACATATATCGGAGGCACTGATGTGGCACAAAGATTGGAAGTACTGATGTGACACATATATCGGAGGCACTGATGTTGCACACATATCGGAGGCACTGATGTGGCACAAAGATTGGAAGCACTGATGTGGCACATATATCAGAGGCACTGATGTTGCACATATATCGGAGGTACTGATGTGGCACAAAGATTGGAAGTACTGATGTGGCACATATATCGGAGGCACTGATGTGGCACAAAGATTGGAAGCACTGATGTGGCAGATATATCGGGAGGCACTGATGTGGCACAAAGATTGGAAGCACTAAATGTGGCACATATATCGGAGGCAGTCATGTGGCAGATATATCGGAGGCACTGATGTGGCACATATATCAGAGGCACTGATGTGGCACATATATCGGAGGCAGTGATGTGGCAGATATATCGGAGGCACTGATGTGGCAGATATATCGGAGGCACTGATGTGGCACAAAGATTGGAAGCACTGATGTGGCAGATATATCAGAGGCACTGATGTGGCAGATATATCGGAGGCACTGATGTGACACATATATCGGAGGCATTGATGTGGCACATATATCAGAGACACTGATGTGGCACAAAGATAGGAGGCACTGATGTGGCAGATATATCAGAGGCACTGATGTGGCACAAAGATTGGAAGCACTGATGTGGCACATATATCAGAGGCACTGATGTGGCACAAAGATAGGAGGCACTGATGTGGCAGATATATCGGAGGCACTGATGTGGCACATATATCGGAGGCAGTGATGTGACACATATATTGGAGGCACTGATGTTCTAAAGAAATGTTTTAATTTTAGTTGTTAATAAGGATCTGTTGGTTGGAAACGTCTTAATAATGGTAGCATTCTCAGAACAGTCTCTTTAAAATATCTTATAATATTAGCATGAGCAATATGTTGTGCAACAAGAGTAACAGCTAAATAACTGCTAGTATCTTAAATTTCTCTTTCAGCTTTTCTTACAGAAGTCACAGAGTCCGATGCTGTCAAGTCACACTCCAGTGCTCGGGGTGCCAAGAGTTCAGTAGGTGTTATGTATACTGCAATTCTATGTAAACTGAAGTGCTTCTCTATAAGTTCTGACAGGTCATTTTCTTTTTGACTTATCCTGACCTCTCACCAAAGACATTTCCCCCATTTCAATAAATAGTCCAAATCTTCCAACAGTCAATGAAATGGCTAAACTATTCCAATGATTCACGTGACAGCAACTTCCTTCATTTTAAATTAACTGAGCTTCATGCTTGTATCTAATTAACTAGTGCCCCAAGATTGGTACATAAAAAGCTGTATGTAATATCCTCCTGCAGGCCCTAATCTTGCTGGGGAAATTTGGCTGAAGTCACTATGTTATTAA
Source organism: Gigantopelta aegis (assembly GCF_016097555.1). Taxonomy (NCBI): domain Eukaryota; kingdom Metazoa; phylum Mollusca; class Gastropoda; order Neomphalida; family Peltospiridae; genus Gigantopelta; species Gigantopelta aegis. The sequence continues at coordinate 12,991,934 of NC_054700.1, read as the reverse complement.
CAGTACTGAGAAGTCGAAGTCGAAGTCACCATAATATTCTGGACCTAATCTGAGTTCAAAAATGAAATCACATAACAGATGTCAAGATCCCGAATTGTTTAGTGTCATAGCTCACTTGGCACTTTGTCACCATACGTCGGTCCATGTTTTTACTTTGGTGAAAGACTGTACATTGACGCATGTCACACCGTTTGCAGTGACCAGTCAGGCATTGTTAATCCTCTGCCACATTCATTTCAGTAATGTCAGAACATACTAATTATTACTTTTATTTTAACATAACGACACATTATCAACTACTTAATAATAATATCACATTTTCAATGAAACATACAATTATTTTGTTTAAATTTTATTAACAGAAGTAGTATTTTATTAACAGAAGTAGTATTAGAACTGAGTGTATAATTCAGAATTTTTCCGATTGAATGTGGAACATGGCAAAACGTTTTATCAAACTTCTCCCCTTTCTTCTAGGAAGGGAGAAGTCACTTCTACTTTTTCAATTCTAGATTAGGGCCTGATCCTGTCTATGGGAAATAAAAAATCCATATATTCTGCTTTTTATGTTAGCAGTGGGTTTCTTCTTTTTCAGTCAAATGTCAAAACACCCAATGGCATGTGTTAGACACCAAATAGCTAGCCTTTTTTAAAAATGTGTTGAGGTGTCTTTATTATAAACAAGATATGTTTTTCTGCTGAGATCCAGTGAAAGTTCAAACACACTGTTGACACACCCCTGAGCTGTTTTAAGGTGTCTGTCCAGGACAGGGGTTTAATAGTTACTAGATACAGAGTGAACAACTTAGCAGGAATTTTCTTCAGAATTTATAAAATAAAGCACACAATCCACTTTTGAAATATACTACTCAAAAGAATTTAAGGGTCAAAAATTTATAACGAAATAAGTTTCAGAGTGTATTAGATTGATGATGTAAACTACACCAAAAATTTAATTTATTGTTCCATATTTACAAAAAACCACAAATAAACGTCACTGTATACAAGAAAGTCACATGACATGCTGTCAAAGTTGAAGGTTGTCAAACATGGATTTTACACATTAGAACATTTGTTTAATAGTGTGTGAATCCACCCCTGGCGCGAATACACTCGACACATCGTTGCCTCATACTGTTGATCAGACGTCTGAAGAACTCTTGGGGAATGGCCTGCCACTCTGCCATAAGAAGTTGACCCAGATCATGAAGGTTGGCCGGAGGGGCATGGTTATCCCGAACTCTCCTGCCTAATTCGTCCCAGGCGTTCTCTATTGGGGCCAAGTCAGGCGAATATGCTGGCCAATCCATCCTGGCGATACCTTGTTGTCTGAGAAAGTCCGTTACCACCCTGGCGCGGTGGGGTTTGGCATTGTCATCCTGCAGAACTGCCCCGCTGCCAATCTGCTGAAGGCCTGGGAGAACTAACGGCCGGATAATCTCATTCAGATAGCGGATTCCATTCAGATTGCCATCCACCACATAGAGGGGGGTCCTGTGGTCGATAGAGATGCCGCCCCACACCATGACGCTGCCACCACCGAACCGGTGACGTTGTCTAACGTTAACGTCAGCGAAGCTCCCCAGGACGTCTGTAGACACGAACCCGACCGTCGTTGAACTGGAGACTAAACCTGGACTCATCAGTGAACATCACTCGACCCCACTGAACACGTTGCCACCGCAGATGAAGCGTGCACCAGTGACGTCTGGCCGTTCTGTGACGTGGTAGGAGTGGTGGTCAAACAGCCTGGCGACGGCAGCGTAGATTATTGGCTCTCAGACGATTGCGTATGGTTTGATCAGACACTCGAGTTCCAGTCGCAGTCCGCAGATTGTCACGTAATCGGCGTGCAGTGGTTGTGCGTTGACGTAGAGCCATATTGGTGATGTAGCGGTCCTCTCTATTTGTAGTGCTTCGGGGTCTTCCCGAACGTGGACGATTTCGAACAGAATTCGTTGCTTGGTACCGTTGCCATAGTCGGCCAACGACACTCTGACTGACACCAAGTCTCAGAGCAACATTTCTTTGTGTATTGCCATCCTGAAGCCAAGCAATAGCCCTTCCTCGATCTTCGATAGTCAGTTGACGTCGTACCATTGTCGAATTTGGAGTGTGCACCGTACACGAACGCAAGCTCCAATTATATGGAAATTCAGCACTGGGAACATGGAAAACACATGCAAAACGTGCAAATGAAGCGCTTTGTGAAAAAGCAAGTTATGGGCACTTAGCAGACCTTTCGCTTTCGCCCTAATTTACGTGCAAATGTAAGCATGTTTTTGCCATTAGAACTAGTCGACAGTGTCAATGACAGTGGATTTTAATTTATTTATGGGTTGCTTAGACCCATTTTTGTCAAAATGGAACAATACCATGCGTGACATTATGGTCTAGCTAATATAATTGACGTTCAGAAAATAATGTCGAAAATATCGTCTGACCCTTAAATTCTTTTGAGTAGTATATATATAATTTAATATAAATCTTCAAGTTCTCTGTTGCAAAGACCATTGAAACTCAACAGTGTGTCCAATTCAATGCCATATGACAACATACATTATTGGTCACCGCATGAGGCATGTACCTTTTCTCTCTCAATACTATCAAAATTATCAGGCTTAAAATGGATCAAATGCTGGTTATTTAATCAGATATTTGTGTTCAAATGTTTTCTATGTCAGGGTTCAAAACGGCCGGTGGCCAGGTCACCAAATGCCCATTTGGGTGACTTAAATATTAGAAAATAATGGCGTAATTATCACCCAAATAACATTAATTGGTCGCTCTTCATTAGAGCTATAACATATGAGCCATTATTAATATTTTTATTGCATATATTTATTCCACATTAAAATCTTGCTTGTGGTTCGCTTACCATAATTTGCCAACATCCATTATTATGTTTTGGGCCACCATATTTTTGGGTGATTTTCGAGCCCTGTATGTACATGTAGGTAACGTTTTTTATTTTTTATTTTTTATTTTTTTATTGAGGATTTCGTTGAATCTGTCATGGACACGAGAAAGAAAAGTCTGGATTATTGTTCGTTTCCGGGATTCCGTCATGGAGAATTGGTTGAACTCCCAGGTCAGATGGAGGCTCCACCCATTTTACACCGAGTCACCAATGCACAGGATTTCAATGTATGTTGTTGATTATTTAAAACATTTATTAAATTTATAATTAATTTTACAGTCACCAATGCACAGGATTTCAGTGTATGCATGTTGTTGATTATTTAAAACATTTATTAAATTTATAATTAATTTTACAGTCGCCAATATACAGGATTTCTGTATATTTTGTTAGTCATTTTGAAGATATAGAATGAATAATTTTACTGGTGATCTGGTCATATCTAGGAGCAGCCAGTTGTATGTCTTGAAATTGTTAACACATGTACATGTACATGTGTAAACAACAATGTGTTATCAAAAAAATCGTGTTCTCACCAACGGGTGTGTAAGAAATAAAAATAAATGAGATTTGGAACAGAATATGTTTGTCCGCCTTCCTGTGATTATTTCGTAAATACAGGACCATACCATCTGGGGGGGGGGGGGGGGGGGGGGGGGGGGTCAGGGGAGCAGTTGCCCCCCTGAGAATCTCACCTTTTTTTTTTTTTACTCTAGAAAATAAGATACACATCTCAGGGTTTAATTTGTGTAGTGTTTCATTTGTTTATAAAAAGTGGTGCCCCCCCCACTAGGATTTTGATCAGGGTATAGCCATGAAATATACATTATGATTTTTGTGTGTGTGTTGAATGCATGTTCTTCAGAATTCATTGACAATGTGTGTTTCAAACCATATCCAAATGAATCAACAAAATATGTTGTATTATAACTAGGGCCTCCACGAGTTCAAACTACTGGACTCTATTACTTGAGGGTCAAACTCGACATGGACCTGAGTACCTGACAAATACACTAGATGATAATGAGACTAAGGAATAAAGTAAAATAGCATCTCATTTCCAGTGCTTAACATGGATGCCAAATGATGCCATTGTATTGCATTCCACACATTCGACTTTTGTTTTCTCTTCATGTCTCATAGCCCTGTAATGTAATCAGCGGCAAGCATGTGACAAAATGACGTGAAAAATAGAATTAAATGAGAGTGCTCTTCTTTGCACGGGTACTCTAGTCCTGTGAATGGATTCGAGTCGTGCTAAACTCGACCCATGCCCAAGTACTCGAGCACTCGTGGAGACCTTAATTATAACAATTATAATCATGAAAATGTTAACAATAATTTCTTTTTGTGAATATCTATTTTAACTTAGCCTGGTTTCAAGAAATTCTGGAAGAAACTGTTTTTGTCAGAAGCATCTGTTGCCATCATGCAGGATTCCTTCTGGTGGGTTTATCTGCATATGTTTAATTTGGAGGTAAGTATACATAAAGTACACATGTATAAGACTGCTTATAGGGTGTATACTACCAAATCAAATCCCAAAGACGACAATAGTAACATATGTGGCTAAGATTCTTACCTGCAGCGTATCAATCGACATAAACGCCATGGATAAAAATACTACCACCCCTCACCCTTAAAGTGAATCAGAAAAAAATGGGAGTCAAGCTGCTTATTTCTGAGATAACGGGTAGCGTCGATGACTACCCTAGTCCCACACAAAATTTTGAGTACTTTTTTTTACAGGTACCCTATACATGTTTCAAGCACAATGCTACTTGACTCGGTGGTACTATATGAAATAAAATTGCATCTTTTTTTTTACCCAGATGAAACTCTTTTTTTTTTCACAACCAACACACTCACATTTATCACCAATCACAGGACTTGTGGTGTTAAAGGAAACATGACACGAGACCATATTATAGCTCATTTTAAAAGCAAAATGATATAAAAATAATATACAAATAACTTTATAACAATAAAATACGTGTAGTTAACTTAAAATGAAGAAATTACGCTAATCAGTATCAAAGTATGATTTATGCATATTTATTCGTGAGCGTTCGGGAAAAAAGGGAAGTGACGTCAGAGCCGCTGTACTCTTCCATTGTTGTTAACTGTTTATATATGGAGTAAGGGGCTTACGATCTTTTCAGTCCAACAGTGCCATACTGCGCGGCCTTTGGGTGTAAAAATAAACAGTTTAAACGATCGGGATTGTCTTTTTATGGTTTTCCAAAGGATTGTATCCGAAGAAAGACGTGTGTATTTTATCGCAAAAGAAAAGATTGGACACCAACACCATATAGTACTTTGGTGTCAGCCTATTTACAGCCCGGAGCCCGAACGTTACCCGGAGACAAAAACTACTCGGTTGCGAATGCCGAGGTGTACATTGTACATATTTGGCACAAAGATACACCTCAGCATGATGTATTTATATATGTTAAAACAAAAATGTAGACATTTTTATTTATTTTTTTTTTTGGAAAAAAAAAGGATTTTTCATGTTAGGGCTGTAGGCCTACATAACAAAATCTGTATTCACCGTCCGAAGAAGGAAAGTCAATAAGTAATTAAATATGGCATATACAAACATGGGATTTGGCATGAGGATACATCTCAGTACGATGTATTTAAATATTTTTTTTTTAAAACGTGTAGAAAACAATAATAATTTTAAATAATGTTTTTAATCTTCGGGCGGAATACGTCACAAAAACGTTCCTCATCGCCCGAAGCCCCAAAGCAACACGAAGTTCAATACAAAATAAACCACTACTGTCGGTGTCGAAATAACTATTATGTTTCATCCACGGGCTGACTTGAGAATCGGAGTGTTGTTTTAGTTAATTGGTCCTTTCTTTCCGTGGCCCACACATGTGATTCCTGATTGGCAGGTGTATATTGCAGGGTATCGACCAGGTAAGTGATTACCACGGTCTAGACATACGTACAAAATACGTGCCAGTTTTTTTAAGATCACAGGGTATTGTGGCGTAACCTGTCGCGACTATAGTACAATGTTAATTGACATTATCAGCCGCCCTGCTTCATTACTGTAAATAATGCTGTAAAACCCTTGATTAAGTAGACTTTCCCATCTAAAATTACAAAACTGACCAATTAAGTAGTACCAAAGAAAAGAAAATAATCACTTCGGTATCGTGAGTGGTCGTTTTTACTCTAACACACCCTACCAATAGGCCTAATAATATGCTACTTTTTTATGAGAGAAAAATACTATAATCCCATTTTGTTCTATTGATGCAAATAGAAATATATTTAGTTTAAAAGTTGATTATACTCTCAAGTAATTTATGTTGTTTTACAAGTCAGGTTAATGAAAGTGAAGCGCCTTGTCGTAAATTAGAGCGTTTGTTTACACTGTGCATACAGATTTCATTATGTACAGCCCGAACATAAAAAATGCGATATTTTCTAAAAAAAAACCAAAAAATGTTTGTCCTACATTTATATTTTTTACATATTTAAATATGTCATATCGAGGTGTATCTTTATGCTAAATATGAACAGTATACACCTCGGCATTAGCATCCGAGTTTTGGTTTTGTCTCCGGGTTACTTTCGGGCTCCGGGCTGTAAATTGGTCGACCGGTCTGGTCTGGCACCATCGGTTTCTCCACCCTCCGACTCGCTATCCGTTTTTTCTTCAGTATCACTGTTGTAAGTAAATGTGTGTCTTTCTTCATTTACTAACAGCTCATATTGATACGGCAAAACGTTTTGCGAACGAACACTCATTGTTTTGGTAAGCTGTGCAAGTCTTAGATTCTTTATGAGTGGTACGGACTAATGCTTTTAAGTGTAAGGCTTCAGATCAAGCGATGCGTCTCTGATGTCACGGACCTCGTGATTGCCCTGCTCATTAAAGATCGGCAGTTTCCGCTAAGAGCTCGTATCTGGGGGGGGGGGGGTTTTATGGAGATATTTTAAGTAATTTTTTTTTTTTTTTTTTTTTTTTTTTTTAGGTGATTCAATTTATAATTAATTGTACATGGTTGGTGCCAAATATGGGTTACGTGACATGTTTCCTTTAACTTCTCTATCAAACGTTTAGTGCACCTCGAGCTTTGACCCAGCCGGAAGTTATTTGGTTTAGTACTACCTATACACAGTAGGTGGTTGTATTTAGCATCTTTTTAAGCCATTGCACTAATCTGTAATGTAATATATAAATTTAATTGGATTGTTCTGAAACTTGGTACAATGATCCTCACAGATTGAAATAGAGGGATAATTAGAACATTTTCAATTTGTTTTTTTGTTTTTTTTAATTTAAATTGAAAATTTGAAAGTCTATCTTTTTTTAAAAGTATCAGATAGTTGTATAAAACTTGGTGCTCTCTCCACAAACTAATAGTGAAATATTTTGGTATTTTTGAGTTTAGAGAGTTCAGATTTCTGAAATTGTCATTTGTGTTTGAGGTTTAGAGTTGTAAAATTGTCATTTGTGTTTGAGGTTTAGAGAATTCAGAATTGTGGAATTGTGATCCGTGTTTGAGGTTTAGAGAATTCAGAATTGTGATCTATGTTTGAGGCTTAGAGAGTTGATTGAGATGTTGTTTTTCAGGATGGACACCAGAGACACAAGGATCAGCTGTTTGACCGAATCGCCGACAGCTTTGTGGCCCTGTTCACCACCATCAACACCGACGTCAAAGACAAGTTCCTGTCAGTGAGTGGCAACACTTAGTCGGCATCAACATCGCGTAGTAGTCATAAACTTGACTAGGGGCGGGATTTAGCTTATTCAGTTGAGTGATCGCTTGAGGTGCTTGCATCGCAGGCTCGAACCATCCCCGTGGGTCCATTCAGCTGACTGGGTTTTTTCTCATTCCAACCAGTGCACCACAACTGGACTATAAGGCTGTGGTATGTGTTTTCCCGTCTTTGGGAAAGTGCATATAAAAGATCCCTTGCTGCATTAGAAAACATGTAGTGGGTTTCCTCTGATGACTATGAGTCAGAATTACCAAATGTTTGACATCCAATAGCCGATGATTAATTAATCGATGTGCTCCAGTGGTGTCGTTAAACAAAACAAATTTATTTAAACTTGACTAACACAAATGAACATCGTAAAATTTGTTTTATTCCTTTATTTGAATACGTAATCGCTCTTAACATCACAATATTGATGTTACGGACAGTTTCTTTAAAGTAAATAACAAGCTCATATTACAAAGACGTCAAGTGTGCGTGTTATATATTTTTTTATTAGTTCACTAGTTAAAATACAAATGTATAGTCCTTCCCACAGAGAAGGTTTTTTTTAAACTGGAATTTACTGCCTGAAGTTATTTATTTCAGAGCCGATTGTTTTCTAAATTGCAAAGAGGGTTTTTTTCGGGGTTTTTTTCTTCTCAAAACATTTACTTTTTTGTTACTTTAAACCAAACTGAAATTATTTGCAAAAAACATTCTTGTAGGAGGATGGGACAGACTATAGTTGACGTGAAGTGATTTTATTAACAAAAAATAAAAAACAATTTGTATTATTACAAGTGATAGATTATTACAAATTGAAATACTTCAAAATAGTTACCGTATGGAGCTTGCAATGTCCCAGTTTTCATAGCAACATCTCATTTCAGAATCTGTCTTTTTAAAAAAAATACATTTTGTGGAAGGACAGAATTTAGCTTTTAGTGATGTCATCTGACAAAGGGTTGAGTAAATTGTGTAACAGGAGAACATATGTAATAATAACAGCTAGGATTAATTCCCTGAATGAGCTCATGTATTATTGTAGCTGTGTGTGTTAAAATTACAGTAAAGTACCCTTATAACGAACTGGAAGGGGCCATGATAGTTAGTTTGTTATAGCAGTAGTTCAGTGTACACAATAACATTGGCATAAGTTGGTTAGTAATATATAGAGAGATAAAACGGGACTTTACGATCAGTTTGTTCTATGCAGTAGTTTGTTGTACACATTTGTATAAGTTGGTTATTAATATATAGAGAGATAAAACGGGACTTTACGATCAGTTTGTTCTATGCAGTAGTTCATTGTACACATTTGTATAAGTTGGTTATTAATATATAGGGAAATAAAACGGGACTTTACGATCAGTTCGTTCTATGCAGTAGTTCATTGTACACATTTGTATAAGTTGGTTATTAATATATAGGGAAATAAAACGGGACTTTACGATCAGTTCGTTCTATGCAGTAGTTTGTTCTAAGCATGTTCGTTATAATTGTACTTTACTGTACATATCATTATAGGCATTGTATTTGGTGTTTTCCTCGTTCCAACCAGTGCATTCCAACTGGTCAAAGGCTGTGGTGTGTACTTTCCTGTCTGTAGGATGGTGCATATAAAAGATCACTTGCTGCTAATGGAAAAATATACCGGGTTTCCTCTGATGACGACGAGTCAGAATTACCAAAATGTTTGACATCCAGTAGCCGATGATTAATTAATAAATGTGCTCTGGTGGTGTTGTTAAACAAAACAAACCAAACTCTTTTTTGTATTTTGTGCTGTAATTGTAGGCATATCCCGACTGCCTGGCTCAGTCTGTGTACATCACCTTCCTGGAAGCATTCCCAGAATCAGCACATCTCTTTAATGACAGTGTTAAACAGGAACTGGTTAACTTGGTCCATGAGTGGATCACAGGTAGGCATGTGTGTGGTAATATCAGAATACTAATATATTTATGGAGTGTTTAGATTACAGGTGTTATTGTCAGTTTTATTCCCACAGTCTAGATGTAATTTTTTACCTCAGGTTAATGCCTTCGGTTAAAATTAAAACATTTGTGGGCATTAAATAGACAATAACATCGGCAAATCTAAAATCTCCATATGGTTATGTTCATTGCAAACTGGATAATTTTTACACTGATCTATATTTACATTTAGTTCAAAGGCAATTTGATTGCTGGACAAACCACTTTCTGGGAACATCATTTCCACACTGATGATGATGGCAATAATGTTGTTGATTCAAAATTGAAAATTATGATGATGATAACATTTGTGATCGTGTGTGACCAAAACAATATATATGATTTGGTTTTGTACACATACAAGTAAACTATTTTCTTTAATCTGGTTAAAATTGAACACTGTTAACAATAACATGACATTGTAATTTCTGTCTGCATTTGGCTTTATAAATTTGATTTTCATCAAGTCATTTTAAGTGCATTATTTCATTCATTTTCGTCCTTATATCCAATTAAGGTTCAAGCACAGTGTCCTGGGCACACACCTCAGCTATCTGTTCTATCTGTCTTACATCTTTCCTACATGTACTTGAGTCATTCCTACTTGTGTCATAATAAAATTCTATGTGTTATTCTACTTGTATCATTCCTACTTTCGTCACTCTACTTGTGTGTCATTCTACTTGTCTCAGTTATTCTACTTGTGTCGATCATTCCTACTTGTGTTATTCTACTTGTATCATTCCTACTTTCGGGGCGAGATGTCACTCTACTTGTGTGTCATTCTACTTGTCTCAGTTATTCTACTTGTGTCGATCATTCCTACTTGTGTTATTCTACTTGTATCATTCCTACTTTCGTCACTCTACTTGTGTGTCATTCTACTTGTCTCAGTTATTCTACTTGTGTCGATCATTCCTACTTGTGTTATTCTACTTGTGTCATTCCTACTTTCGTCACTCTACTTGTGTGTCATTCTACTTGTCTCAGTTATTCTACTTGTGTCGATCATTCCTACTTGTGTTATTCTACTTGTGTCATTCCTACTTTCGTCACTCTACTTGTGTGTCATTCTACTTGTCTCAGTTATTCTACTTGTGTCGATCATTCCTACTTGTGTTATTCTACTTGTATCATTCCTACTTTCGTCACTCTACTTGTGTGTCATTCTACTTGTCTCAGTTATTCTACTTGTGTCGATCATTCCTACTTGTGTTATTCTACTTGTGTCATTCCTACTTTCGTCACTCTACTTGTGTGTCATTCTACTTGTCTCAGTTATTCTACTTGTGTCGATCATTCCTACTTGTGTTATTCTACTTGTGTCATTCCTACTTTCGTCACTCTACTTGTGTGTCATTCTACTTGTCTCAGTTATTCTACTTGTGTCGATCATTCCTACTTGTGTTATTCTACTTGTATCATTCCTACTTTCGTCACTCTACTTGTGTGTCATTCTACTTGTCTCAGTTATTCTACTTGTGTCGATCATTCCTACTTGTGTTATTCTACTTGTGTCATTCCTACTTTCGTCACTCTACTTGTGTGTCATTCTACTTGTCTCAGTTATTCTACTTGTGTCGATCATTCCTACTTGTGTTATTCTACTTGTGTCATTCCTACTTTCGTCACTCTACTTGTGTGTCATTCTACTTGTCTCAGTTATTCTACTTGTGTCATTCTACTTTCGTCACTCTACTTGTGTGTCATTCTACTTGTCTCAGTTATTCTACTTGTGTCGATCATTCCTACTTGTGTTATTCTACTTGTGTCATTCCTACTTTCGTCACTCTACTTGTGTGTCATTCTACTTGTCTCAGTTATTCTACTTGTGTCATTCTACTTTCGTCACTCTACTTGTGTGTCATTCTACTTGTCTCAGTTATTCTACTTGTGTCGATCATTCCTACTTGTGTTATTCTACTTGTGTCATTCCTACTTTCGTCACTCTACTTGTGTGTCATTCTACTTGTCTCAGTTATTCTACTTGTGTCGATCATTCCTACTTGTGTTATTCTACTTGTGTCATTCCTACTTTCGTCACTCTACTTGTGTGTCATTCTACTTGTCTCAGTTATTCTACTTGTGTCGATCATTCCTACTTGTGTTATTCTACTTGTGTCATTCCTACTTTCGTCACTCTACTTGTGTGTCATTCTACTTGTCTCAGTTATTCTACTTGTGTCATTCTACTTTCGTCACTCTACTTGTGTGTCATTCTACTTGTCTCAGTTATTCTACTTGTGTCGATCATTCCTACTTGTGTTATTCTACTTGTGTCATTCCTACTTTCGTCACTCTACTTGTGTGTCATTCTACTTGTCTCAGTTATTCTACTTGTGTCGATCATTCCTACTTGTGTTATTCTACTTGTGTCATTCCTACTTTCGTCACTCTACTTGTGTGTCATTCTACTTGTCTCAGTTATTCTACTTGTGTCATTCTACTTTCGTCACTCTACTTGTGTGTCATTCTACTTGTCTCAGTTATTCTACTTGTGTCGATCATTCCTACTTGTGTTATTCTACTTGTGTCATTCCTACTTTCGTCACTCTACTTGTGTGTCATTCTACTTGTCTCAGTTATTCTACTTGTGTCATTCTACTTTCGTCACTCTACTTGTGTGTCATTCTACTTGTGTGTCATTCTACTTGTCTCAGTTATTCTACTTGTGTCGATCATTCCTACTTGTGTTATTCTACTTGTGTCATTCCTACTTTCGTCACTCTACTTGTGTGTCATTCTACTTGTCTCAGTTATTCTACTTGTGTCGATCATTCCTACTTGTGTTATTCTACTTGTATCATTCCTACTTTCGTCACTCTACTTGTGTGTCATTCTACTTGTCTCAGTTATTCTACTTGTGTCGATCATTCCTACTTGTGTTATTCTACTTGTGTCATTCCTACTTTCGTCACTCTACTTGTGTGTCATTCTACTTGTCTCAGTTATTCTACTTGTGTCGATCATTCCTACTTGTGTTATTCTACTTGTATCATTCCTACTTTCGTCACTCTACTTGTGTGTCATTCTACTTGTCTCAGTTATTCTACTTGTGTCGATCATTCCTACTTGTGTTATTCTACTTGTATCATTCCTACTTTCGTCACTCTACTTGTGTGTCATTCTACTTGTCTCAGTTATTCTACTTGTGTCGATCATTCCTACTTGTGTTATTCTACTTGTGTCATTCCTACTTTCGTCACTCTACTTGTGTGTCATTCTACTTGTCTCAGTTATTCTACTTGTGTCGATCATTCCTACTTGTGTTATTCTACTTGTATCATTCCTACTTTCGTCACTCTACTTGTGTGTCATTCTACTTGTCTCAGTTATTCTACTTGTGTCGATCATTCCTACTTGTGTTATTCTACTTGTGTCATTCCTACTTTCGTCACTCTACTTGTGTGTCATTCTACTTGTCTCAGTTATTCTACTTGTGTCATTCTACTTTCGTCACTCTACTTGTGTGTCATTCTACTTGTCTCAGTTATTCTACTTGTGTCGATCATTCCTACTTGTGTTATTCTACTTGTGTCATTCCTACTTTCGTCACTCTACTTGTGTGTCATTCTACTTGTCTCAGTTATTCTACTTGTGTCATTCTACTTTCGTCACTCTACTTGTGTGTCATTCTACTTGTCTCAGTTATTCTACTTGTGTCGATCATTCCTACTTGTGTTATTCTACTTGTGTCATTCCTACTTTCGTCACTCTACTTGTGTGTCATTCTACTTGTCTCAGTTATTCTACTTGTGTCGATCATTCCTACTTGTGTTATTCTACTTGTGTCATTCCTACTTTCGTCACTCTACTTGTGTGTCATTCTACTTGTCTCAGTTATTCTACTTGTGTCGATCATTCCTACTTGTGTTATTCTACTTGTGTCATTCCTACTTTCGTCACTCTACTTGTGTGTCATTCTACTTGTCTCAGTTATTCTACTTGTGTCATTCTACTTTCGTCACTCTACTTGTGTGTCATTCTACTTGTCTCAGTTATTCTACTTGTGTCGATCATTCCTACTTGTGTTATTCTACTTGTGTCATTCCTACTTTCGTCACTCTACTTGTGTGTCATTCTACTTGTCTCAGTTATTCTACTTGTGTCGATCATTCCTACTTGTGTTATTCTACTTGTGTCATTCCTACTTTCGTCACTCTACTTGTGTGTCATTCTACTTGTCTCAGTTATTCTACTTGTGTCGATCATTCCTACTTGTGTTATTCTACTTGTGTCATTCCTACTTTCGTCACTCTACTTGTGTGTCATTCTACTTGTCTCAGTTATTCTACTTGTGTCGATCATTCCTACTTGTGTTATTCTACTTGTGTCATTCCTACTTTCGTCACTCTACTTGTGTGTCATTCTACTTGTCTCAGTTATTCTACTTGTGTCGATCATTCCTACTTGTGTTATTCTACTTGTGTCATTCCTACTTTCGTCACTCTACTTGTGTGTCATTCTACTTGTCTCAGTTATTCTACTTGTGTCGATCATTCCTACTTGTGTTATTCTACTTGTGTCATTCCTACTTTCGTCACTCTACTTGTGTGTCATTCTACTTGTCTCAGTTATTCTACTTGTGTCATTCTACTTTCGTCACTCTACTTGTGTGTCATTCTACTTGTCTCAGTTATTCTACTTGTGTCGATCATTCCTACTTGTGTTATTCTACTTGTGTCATTCCTACTTTCGTCACTCTACTTGTGTGTCATTCTACTTGTCTCAGTTATTCTACTTGTGTCGATCATTCCTACTTGTGTTATTCTACTTGTGTCATTCCTACTTTCGTCACTCTACTTGTGTGTCATTCTACTTGTCTCAGTTATTCTACTTGTGTCGATCATTCCTACTTGTGTTATTCTACTTGTGTCATTCCTACTTTCGTCACTCTACTTGTGTGTCATTCTACTTGTCTCAGTTATTCTACTTGTGTCGATCATTCCTACTTGTGTTATTCTACTTGTGTCATTCCTACTTTCGTCACTCTACTTGTGTGTCATTCTACTTGTCTCAGTTATTCTACTTGTGTCGATCATTCCTACTTGTGTTATTCTACTTGTGTCATTCCTACTTTCGTCACTCTACTTGTGTGTCATTCTACTTGTCTCAGTTATTCTACTTGTGTCGATCATTCCTACTTGTGTTATTCTACTTGTGTCATTCCTACTTTCGTCACTCTACTTGTGTGTCATTCTACTTGTCTCAGTTATTCTACTTGTGTCATTCTACTTTCGTCACTCTACTTGTGTGTCATTCTACTTGTCTCAGTTATTCTACTTGTGTCATTCTACTTGTGTGTCATTCTACTTGTGTGTCATTCTACTTGTCTCAGTTATTCTACTTGTGTCGATCATTCCTACTTGTGTTATTCTACTTGTGTCATTCCTACTTTCGTCACTCTACTTGTGTGTCATTCTACTTGTCTCAGTTATTCTACTTGTGTCGATCATTCCTACTTGTGTTATTCTACTTGTGTCATTCTACTTTTGTCACTCTACTTGTGTGTCATTCTACTTGTCTCAGTTATTCTACTTGTGTGGATCATTCCTACTTGTGTCATTCTACTTGTTTCGGGGCGCGATGTAGCCCAGTGGTACAGCGCTCGCTCGATGCGCAGTCGGTGTGGGATCGATCCCCATTGGTTGACCCATTGGGCTATTTCTCATTCCAGCCAGTGCACCACGACTGGTATATCAAAGGCCATGGTATGTACTACCCTGTCAGTGGGATGGTGCATATAAAAGATCCCTTGCTGCTAATTGAAATGAAGTGGCGACAGCGGGTTTCCTCTCTTAATATCTGTGTGGTCCTTAACCATATGTCTGACGCCATATAACCGTAAATACAATGTGTTGAGTGCGTCGTTAAATAAAACATTTCTTTCTTTCTTTCTTTCTGCTTGTCTCAGTTATTCTACTTGTGTTTCTGAACACTTCCAGGTTTGAAGCCGGTTCCGTGCACGTGGAAGAAGTGGAATGTTGACCGTCTGGAATCGAGGTCAAACAAGACGCAGGAGTCGGAGACATCGGCAGCCGCACAACAGATGATGAGTGCCGCAGCTCTCAACAAAGAAGGTATCCTTACAGCTGACAATCCAGGGGTGGGACGTAGCCCAGTGGTAAAGTGCTCGCTTGATGCGCGGTCAGTTTGGGATCGATCCCCGTTGGTGCACCCATTGGGTTATTTCTCGTTGCAGCCAGTGCACCACGTCTGGTATATCAACGGCTGTGGTATGTGCTATCCTGTCTGTGGGATAGTGCTTATGATAGATCCATCGCTATATTAATGGAAAAATGTAGCAGGTTTCCTCTTTAAGACTATATGTCACAATTACCACGTCTGACATCCAATAGCCGATGAGTAATAAATAAATATAGTCTAGTGGTGTCGTTAAAAAAAAAAAAAAAAATTGGAGTGCCCAGCTTACAACAAAGAAGGTATTCCAAGCCTTGAATTAGAAGGCAAGGCGATTTAGACTAGAATGATTGATATATTTGTTTAGGGCATTACAGCCAGAAGGAGGTGGGGGTGGGGGGGGGGGGGGACAAAAAGGCAAAACTGTAACAAGTGTCTAAATTTAGAATGCAAAAGAACCATGGCCATGGTAAAAATATCCTGATTGTTCAGTTCAAAACATGAAAGGAAAGAAAGCTTTCTTACTAGCAACTTCTAGTATAGTAGTAAATTCATCATTTAACAACACAAGGTATTAATTTATTCGAACATAAGTCATAGATTTTAACAAAACATCCATGTGGTTATGAAACACAACTGAACAAATATTAAATATGCCTGTCCAGTCCTATGTGATTTCCCTCCAATATTTTCACAATGAATTATAAATATAAGCATATGAGACAGGGGGTTGGGGGGGGGGGGGGGGGGGGGGGGGGGGGGTAACTGCCCCACCTAGTGGGCAAACATTATAGAGATATTCGGGCAAAATGTGCTAACTTGAGACTTTTTTTATCATGTATTTCTATCATTCTACCATCAAAATGAGTTGCGATCCATGTAAAAATGTGTAGTGATTTGTTTGCAACCCTATATAGCTGTTTGGTAGTAATGCTAATACAAATAAATGTTGTTATCCTGATTTGGGCATTTTCTTTTAATTTCGGCAAAAATTGGAGCCTGTATGCCCATAATTATAAACATGCAATTATATTTATTTCAAAACATTTCTTACAGTTCATCTAAGTCTTGACATGGATTCCTTCATGAAGGTGATCGACAAGATGGGTGATCAGACGATAAGCAGTGCCACACCGCAGGGCACGTCCCGTGAGAAAAGCAGCGCACTGACCCAGTCATTGAGAGTCTCAGGAACACCGCAGTCCAAGGTCTATCGAATAAAATGTGCCAAGGAAGTGAGTTTTCAACATATATATATATATACGGTCAAATTAACTTCGATAACTCAAACTTCTATCTCTCGAAACTTTTGATCTCTTAGACTGAAGCAACGGGCCCGGCCAAATTGCTATACAAACTAGATATAACAGACTTCGAAAACACAAAAAAACTTGATCTCGAAACTAAATTTTTGGTCTAACCATAGACTTTTAATAGATATTGCACTTTGAAAACTTGAAGCCACTGTTGCTGGTAATATTTTAAAGAAGAACGAATTGTCCGCCAAACGAAGTGCGGGTGTGTCGACTGGTCTTGGCTGTTGACAATCTGATTAAAATTAGCTCTACTGGTCTACCAGTAGATCTAACAGCATTGCATGGACTTCCATGTCCAGGTGACATTTCATCTATAAATAACAATTTAAATATTGACCAATTACACTTTGCCTTTTATAGCATTATTTGGGAGCATACTAATTCTAAAAATATCGGTCGAGACTATTTATGCAATAGGCGAACTTGTTGGTCTATTTCAGCATTAAGAAACAGTGGGAATAGTGTAGTAATAAACTCTGGATTGTATACTAGTATAAACAGATTTTATGGCTATACCTTATGGCTTTATCTTGAAATGAATTTTATATAAAATTTTATATTGAAATTAGTTTCTGGCATACTTTGTAATTCACCCGAATCATTTTGTATACCCTCGGCATAATCCTGAATGTTTTTAAATTCTTTTCAATTCACTGCCATGATTTTGCAAGTAAGGTTTTGATTGGTCGAATGAAAGGTCAACGGGGCATAAGCTCCAACGGGGTGCTGTTAGATCCACAGGTAATAGTAAGTAACCAGTAGAGCTATTTTAATTAGATTGGGCTGTCGAGGATTCAGGTGCTAATTATAGAATAATAGATTGCCGACTAAGCGGAACAAGGACTATGTGCTTGGTTGTCAGTGCTTGTACTTGGCAGAGAGATTTGTTACTCAATACGCATTACAGATACAGTCTGGCTATAGCCAAATAACAGTGGTAATAATCATTAATGCTGTTTGTTGTTGCTCTCAAATGGGTGGATCGTGTTAAATTAATTAACATGAAAGTTTATATTGTGCATTATTTAAAAATATATTCTCAACAATGAAAGTTTCGCAAATATCTTTTATAACGTCTAAATTTGCCACGGTTGAATAAATTTAAAAGAAAACCAGGTCCTCCTGTTGTGTTAAGGCACTTAGGTTGATGAGTTTATGTTGTTTGTAAATGGTAAACATTTCAGATGTGAATACTGATTAATAAAAATAGGTTAATTTATAAATGTTATGCCATTTATTTTAACATTAGCTAAACTTCCGTTGTTGAGTATATACTTATAGTGCTATTTGGCTTTCAATATTTTAATTTATCGTTAATATTTTAATTTGTTAATTATGTTCTGCCAACTTTCAAGTGAGTACTTTTATTTTGTTATTTACTAAGTCTTACATTTAAAATGTACACAAAAGGAATGAGCTATAGGCACCGGAAGATGCCATCAGCTAGAAGCTAGTGGGTTGAATTAACTGCCATTTATATATTAATTTGTCTTTCCACAGGAAATGCTAAATTTTCAGAGTTTGGGAGGGGCAGTGCACCACATGTTTCTTACAATATCAAACAAATCATCCATCTGCAGTGCAGTTCACTTTTGAGGTGTGCTATGCAAATTTCGAAAACTCGAACTCCTTGACACTCAAACTATTTCATTGCCTCCTTCAAGTTCAAGATATCAAAGTTTGGCTGTATATTAAATGCACTAGCTGCCATCCAGTGGCAAAATCTAGTAACTTACTTTGGTTAAAAATTATGATAATATTTCTGAGTTGTTAAAATAATGCACAATAATAGCCTAACCATAATTTTAATAATAATAATAAAAAGAATCTTAAAAAAAAAAAAAAAAAAAATTATTTTGATACACCTCCAGTTCATTTTTAGTATTTTAATGACTTAATTGTTGAAATGTTTTGTAAATTATGAATGTTATTTTTTTTCAATTGAAATGGCTGTACTCGCACTAATCTGCCACCATTTTTCTGAGTTGTTAAAAATAATGAACAATAATAGCCTAACCATAAGTCTTTTAATAATAAAAATAAAAACGAATCTTAAAAACAAACCCCTGACTAAAAACAACTTTTCTCACCTCATCGGACCACCTCCAGTTTTATATATCGTTTAGTAGTTTCATCGGACCTGCCCTTAATTGTTGAAATGTTTTGTAAATTATGAATGTTATTTTTTTTCAATTGAAATCGGACCTCAAAAAGTATCTCGCATTGTAACCTCTCGGACCACCATACGAGCGGGTGATGTTTACTATATATCGATTGATCATCTCTGTGACATATTTAAAGTGTTTGGATTGGCCCTTTGTAGTCATAAACAGTGTTCAGAGTCTCACCATTTTTCCTCTAAATGTTTAAAAACATGAAAGTTCATCGGACCTGGCCCTGACTGTGATGTTTACTATTTTATAATATTTAGTTTTAGGCCCTCTCACCTAATTGGACCTACGGTGGCCCTGACTACACGGGTGATGTACTATTCACATTAATATTGTCTCACCTCATTGGACCTGGCCCTGACTACGAGCGGGTGATGTTTACTATATATCGTATTAATATTGTATAAATACCATATTAATATTGTAGTCTCACCTCATCGGACCTGGCCCTGACTACGAGAGGGTGATCGTATTAATTAAATACCTATATATCGTATTAATAATACCTGGCCCTGTACGAGCGGGTGATGTCTCACCTCATCGGACCTGGCCCTGCCCTGACTAGCGGGTGATGTTTACTATATATCGTATTAATATTGTAGTCTCACCTCATCGGACCTGGCCCTGACTACGAGCGGGTGATGTTTACTATATATCGTATTAATATTGTAGTCTCACCTCATCGGACCTGGCCCTGACTACGAGAGGGTGATGTTTAATAAATATCGTATTAATATTGTAGTCTCACCTCATCGGACCTGGCCCTGACTACGAGAGGGTGATGTTTAATAAATACCGTATTAATATTGTAGTCTCACCTCATCGGACCTGGCCCTGACTACGAGAGGGTGATGTATTAATATAGTCTCACCTCATCGGACCTGGCCCTGACTATGAGCGGGTGATGTTTAATATATATCATATTAATATTGTAGTCTCACCTCATCGGACCTGGCCCTGACTACGAGAGGGTGATGTTTAATATATATCATATTAATATTGCAGTCTATGATTGGGTGATGTTTACTATACATGTATATCATATTAATATTGTAGTCTCACCTCATCGGACCTGGCCCTGACTACGAGCGGGTGATGTTTAACACACAGGGCCGCAGCCCCCTCATCTCTCACTACCTCAACATGAGACAGCTCCGATCCTACAAACAGCCCGGCAAGAAAGTGCGGCGGACCGAGATAGCTAAAATGCCATATCCTTTTTTATTATCCACATAGTTCTAGATATACAGAAAAATATAACCAGTATGACACATGGGTGTCATAATGATTTCACATGCACAACTAATGACATTTTGGGAAGCGACATCATGACATAATGCGGCTTCCCCAGTTAAGCTCTGTGTAATGGCTTATCAAAATGATGTCATTTCATCATCTCCTTCTAATTACATTTGAAATGCTTTTGCATGGTCCTTTTTATTCATAAAAAAATATGGATAATGTTGATAAAAAAGAAATTATTACACTTGCTTGTGAATTGTACTGGTCTCGCTCGGACAAACAAGAATCTTGAAACTTGTTTCGTAAAATCAGCACGACACACAAGCTTGTGTAATAATCTCTATCTAATACGCCAGCAGTTGATTGGTTTTTATAACCCTTGATTAGTTCTACCAACAGTACATCTTGACAGACATATTTTCTTTGGACTGAATGTGCAAGTATATCAATTTTGCTTCTGAATTTCATTTGCAAATGTGTAAAAGATTTCACATTGAAAAAAAAAAAATTGTATTAAGTGGATATCTCATGTTGGTTATTTTTGATGGGTTTGGGGGTGGGGGAGGAAGTGTATTGCAATGTTCTTATTTGGATGAGGTTTCTGGATTTATTTATTTTTGGTTGGTGCCCATCATGCAGTGGTTTATTTGTGTGGATGAGTGAATGGTTTACAACTATTTGTTCTGGCTTTTCTATAATTCAGTATTACATGTATAATAAAATTATTATAATAGTTGCCTTCTAAGTAATAGTATGTACAAGTACCTGTATGTGCACCCTAGTTTAGTGTTGTGACCTTGACCTTTCTAACAGAGGAGGGTCAGACATACCAGGAACTGATTCAAGAGAAACTCTGCCTGTCAGAACGTCTTGGTAAAGAATACCAAAGGTGATGTATTAACGTGCATTAATAACACTCTTTATCATGGAACCATGCTTCCTATTCACCTGATATCTCCTACCTGATAATTCGAAGTGTTATCATGTCACTAGGATGTTTGCTCAACTTTCAGGTAGATTGTTTTCTCATTTTTCAGACATCCATTTACAGCAATAATTGTTGAACTGCATAAATAAATATAACATTTACACTTCCTGTAACATCAAATTACCTCTTATTTTTCAATTCTCCCATTATCAGACATCATATAACCGTAAATAAAATGTGTTGAGTGCATTGTTAAATAAAACATTTCATTCATTCATTTCATTCAATTCTTCCATTATTCGCTCCCATTCGGAACTAGCCAGCATCTGTGTTTATTTTCACTGTACAAAAATTGTAATGTTGTGACACAACAGACTTTGAAATATCAAAGTATTTTATTTAAAATTTAGAAACATAACTTTTAGGCTGGCTACGCCATTCCCAAGATGCTTTCGGGCATCTGTGGTAATAGTTTTTATATGATAAAAAAAATATAACTTGAAAGGGGTTGCATGATAAAAAAAATATCGGGTTACTATGTTTTGCTATCATGGTTATTTGGCTTGGTTCGATAACTGTGTAACAGGCTCGCTGAAGCTCACCTGTTACAAAGTTATCTAAACCTCACCAAATAACCACGATATCAAAATGTAGTAACCAGATATTCTGTATACCTCATTATTAAATATCACTCGGACAGGCGTATCAAATGTAATGTTTTAATCTGTATTAAATGACACTCGATCACACTCTACCTCATCATTCAATATCATTCATACAGGCATTTTTTTACTTTGTTTTTTTTAAATGCTTGACCATTGGAGTAATATTGTTCCATATTTAATATTTATTTGTTGTAGAATATGTGATCAAACGACCCACGAAATCAACGAACTGGAAAAGAAGAAGACTAATATGAATCGTCAGATAGATTACCTGCAGAAAGAACTCACTTTCATGAGGAATCCGGTCGACATCAAGGTTCTCGGTGAACGTGCCCTCGATCTCTTGGTATGATTTACTAGTCTTCAGAATCACTTCTCGATTTCTAGGTGTGATTTACTAGTCTTCAGAATCACTTCTCGATTTCTAGGTGTGATTTACTAGTCTTCAGAATCACTTCTCGATCTCTTGGTGTGATTTACTAGTCTTCAGAATCACTTCTCGATTTTTAGGTGTGATTTCCTAGTCTTCAGAATCACTTCTCGATATCTTGGTACCATCCCACCGATGATAGATTAGTAATCAGATTAACTACACAGGCCGATGTTCAGGGGAGTGGTGATGGGAGTCAACCCCTCCCCATCCCCTGCTCAAAGTGAAATTAATTTTGTAAAATATCTTGACCTCCCTAAAACCTTCCTTTGCCATTCTATACCCCCTCTCTCCCTGCTATAACCTTTTAAAATCTCTTTGCTGAATAACCTAAGTTACACTTTTGAAGCATACCTTTTTTAATTCTAGTGCTACATATTAAACAAATATTTATTTTTAAAAAATTTAAATGTTGATATGTTTCTAACAGTGTTTCAAATAATGTGATTTGTGCATTAAATAAATATATTGTGGCCAGTCAATAAATAAAGAGTATGTTATTTGACTGTTATACAACATGGAATTTGTACTTGATTAAGCGAGTACTGTGTTAAATATTTTCTTACAAGTCAAATTTAATCCATCAAAACTTTCAAAACTCATGAAGCTGACTTTCAAGGAGGGCATAAAATAAACAATATTGCAACCATTGGGACGATATTGCAAGTTTTCATTGTTGAACAATGTCCAGCATTTATACTCAAATATGCTACTTTTTTTATTTCACTTTTTATGATGCTCTGTTTTTGTGGTTGCATTAAATCAATATTGGTTATATACC
Organism: Gigantopelta aegis; assembly: GCF_016097555.1. Lineage (NCBI taxonomy): Eukaryota > Metazoa > Mollusca > Gastropoda > Neomphalida > Peltospiridae > Gigantopelta > Gigantopelta aegis. Next base: position 12,968,630 of record NC_054700.1, on the reverse strand, counting down.
ATGTCACCTCTCATGGTTTAGACTGATCTCCACAGAGGTAACCGTGAGGATTCACTGAATAAGATACCGTTTAGGTTTGATCACTAATGGTGTCACGGACTATAATTCAGTACTCATTTCATTTTTTAAATGATGATTAAAGTATGTCCACTTAAATGGGCAAACTCCTAGTAAATATTTCAGATATCTATTTAAGACAGTTATATATAGTATCCACATGGTATTGTGAACTTGGTAACAAAAATATTGGACCTCACAGTGTTCTGACCACAAGAAAATTGCAAGAAGTTTTAAATCTTAACTGATTGCTACAAGGTATTTTGAATGCTTTTCTCAATCATTATCAAAATCTAATTGGGCCATTGGTTTTGTTTTGATTTGTTTAATGACACCACTAGAGCACATTGTTTTATTAATCATCAGCTATTGGATATTGGCTATTGGAAAAAAAGAACAAATGTTTTAAAGACGCACTCAACACATTTTATTTACGGTTATATGGCGTCAGACATATGGTTACGGACCACACAGATTTTGAGAGGAAACCCGCTGTCACCACTAAATGGGCTACTCTTTCCGATTAGCAGCAAGGGATCTTTTATTTGCACTTCCCACAGGCAGGATAGCACAAACCATGGCCTTTGTTGAACCAGTTATGGATCACTGGTCGGTGCAAGTGGTTTACACCTACCCATTGAGCCTTGCGGAGCACTCACTCAGGGTTTGGAGTCGGTATCTGGATTAAAAATCCCATGCCTCGACTGGGATCCGAACCCAGTACCTACCAGCCTGTAGACCGATGGCCTAACCACGACGCCACCAAGGCCGGTTGGCTATTGGATGTCAAACATTTGGTAATTTTGACATAGAGGAAACCTACTACATTTTTCCATTAGTAGCAAGGGATCTTTTATGTGGACAATCCTGCAGACAGAAAAGCACATACCACAGCCTTTTATATACCAATCGTGGTGCACTGGCTTGGCCCATTGGTGTCTATATTTACAAGTAATTTTTGTTAAATACTGTACCTATTTTTTAATTGTTAAGACATCCTCAAGACTGGCTAATTATACAGGTAGTTATTTTGGGCAGTTATAACTGGGGTTACTATAATTATTATTATGATCATTATTATTTGACCAGGATCCGAACCGCGACACAAGTCCGATGTTTGGCAGTGAGAGGACCCCCTCACAGTCTTCATCATCAACGTCATCGTACGATGTCACAGAAGACCAGGAAGTCAAAGAATGACAAAAACAATTCCTCAAACTTTCTATTGTTCTGGATGTACGATACGCCTATAACAGCTTTCTATTGTTCTGGATGTACGATACGCCTATAACAGCTTTCTATTGTTCTGGATGTACGATACGCCTATAACAGCTTTCTATTGTTCTGGATGTACGATACGCCTATAACAGCTTTCTATTGTTCTGGATGTACGATACACATATAACAGCTTTCTATTGTTCTGGATGTACGATACGCCTATAACAGCAGTTGCGTCAGGTTAAAGCAACAGAAGTAAAATAACAGGCAGTGCCATTTCCCTTAGTTTTACTACACTAATATCTGGTTCCATTTCACAAGCTATTCACAGTTAGTTTTAGGTGAGGGGATGTCTCAACCTTTTTCATTTTAATTTATGAAGAAATAAAGTATCCTTTTAAATTAGTTTGTAATTTTAAAGAAAAAAAATGTCAATTTTAACTTTGGAAAAAACATTGCCAAACTAGTCTGTTAAAACTAGAATCAGGGTGGTGAAAATAATTAGATTTCAAGAATAAAACCCTCTCTAGTATCAGCAGGCATTGAAAAAAAGAGAGAAAATTGTTTAGGTTACCACATGTTGTTAAAGTCAAGAACGATACATTTTTCTCGTAAAATCTTTATTAAATAAAAACAGCACATAAGTTTGGATCAGTTATGTTTTATTCAAATATAATATACACTTAGAAATAACAATGATGAGAACAATAATATAACAAGTAATGTAAAATATTACTTCAATATTAACAATGAGAAATATAAATTAGTTTTACCCTGTAGGCTACCAGGTAACCTGTACATTGGTATATTTTGGTGTCTGGATTAAGACAAAACCATATATATTTTTCAGAGAAAAAAGCAAAAACTGCTAAACTTTAAAAAAAAAAAGTAACTTCAAAATCAAATAGACATGTGCCTAACATTAGTCATGAAAAGTGAATTTCCTTTATGGTGTTCAAAATTCCTTGGCATTCATTTATTTAATGGTGAAAATAACAAGTTAATACATGTATACACTAGAATCTGTTTATATGTAAAAAAAAAAATAACCCCAACAAAAACACCCTTTTATCTGCTGTTCATGGCTGTCAGTATTTATTGCATTAAATAAAATTGAATGCTACATTGTTTTTGTGGGGTTTTTTGTTGTGTTTTTTTTGTATGTAAATATATGTTTAAAATTCAGATGATCCCTACAGAGGCTAAAGGCAAAAAATATTTTTATTATCTACATGGTTCAACATAATTGAGTTAATAAAAACCATAGCAGCACACACATGTAATAAGTAATCATGACCAGTTGCTTCCCCAGTCTTAGCTCTGTATATGTGAAATTTTAATTTACATTTTATATTTCATGAATAAAAGATGAAAGAAAGAAATGGTTTATTTAACGACGCACTCAATACATTTCATTTACGGTTATATGGCGTCAGACATATGGTTAAGGACCACACAGATTTTGAGAGGAAACCTGCTGTCGCCACTACATGGGCTACTCTTCCGATTAGCAGCAAGGGATCTTTTATTTGCGCTTCCCACAGGCAGGATAGCACAAACCATGGCCTTTGTTGAACCAGTTATGGATCACTGGTCGGTGCAAGTGGTTTACACCTACCCATTGAGCCTTGCGGAGCACTCACTCAGGGTTTGGAGTCGGGTCTCTGGATTAAAAATCCCATGCCTCGACTGGGATCCGAACCCAGTACCTGCCACGACGCCACCGAGGCCGATGAATAAAAGATGATGTCGCTAACTAAAATAACATCCTTTTTAAAAAGGATGTAATTTTGTCCAACATCGTCCTTGTTATTCATTAAAGAAATAAATAATGTGGATAATAATGAATTTATTACACTCATATGTGAATCGTACCGATTTTATGAAACTTGTGTTTCAGGAGTGTGATGGAAAACCATAGATATTAATGATTATGTTATGGGTATGATTAAATTCTAATCATGTGAAATATTTGCAATGGAACAGTGACCTGGACGCAAACAGTTTGTTGTTTGGACAACTTTTGTCCTGTTGTTATATAAAAATATGATCCTGAGACAAGGATTTACTGTTATGACAAACAGTGTGAGACCGGAGGAAAAGTGGGGTCAAACAGTTTGACCTAGTCATAGTATGCAACACCACCATCCCAAGAATGTTTATCCTGGGGACAAACAGTTTGCGACGAATTTAATGGGACAAACTGTGATGCAAGATATGGTCATAGACTGGGGACAGTTTGAGGGGAAAATGTTGTATCCTCCTGATCCTGGGGACAAACAGTGTGAAAGGGGAGGAATGTTATATCCTGGGGACAAACAGTGTGAAAGGGGAGAAATGTTATATCCTGGGGACAAACAATGTGAGGGAGAGGAATGTTGTATCCTAACAGTTTGGTCCGAACTGTGTAGTCCAAACTTGCAGTCGTTTCCAGAAACAGCTTGATGCCGGATAGTTTACTCAGTTTCCTGTCAACTGTTTCCGACATCAATTAATGTGCTGTATATCTAAGTCTTGGGCTAGCTTCGATGGTGTTGTGGTTAAGCCATCGGACATAAGGCTGGTAGGTACTGGGTTCGCAGACCGGTAACGGCTCCCAGCCTGGAGCAAGTTTTAACGACACAATGTGTAAGGCCACTACACCAACTTCTCTCTTACTAACAACTAACAACAAACCACTAACTCACTGTCCTGGACAGACTGCTCAGATAGCTAAGCTATGTGTGAAGGACAGCATGCTTGAACCTTAATTGGATGTAAGCACGAAATTAAGTTGAAATGAATGAACAAGCCTTGTTGGCTATGTTGTTTATTTAAGTAGAAATATAAAATGTAATGCATATCACACATATTGCAATATATCGCAAAAAAACAAACAATCAAGGCGATAATTAACCCAGCCGTCATTAGATGCTGTGAAAAAAAATCATGTCTATAAAATCATTCAAATACAAAAGGAGATCATTTGCAAAAATGTGAATATCCAACACCACAAGCAATTCAATCACCAACAATAAACCTATTTATCCCTCATCAATATTTCATAATTAATTTTAGTCCCAATGATGTTGTAATTAAATTTTTAAAAATATATATTCCAGTAAACGTTTGTCAGGTATTTTTGGCCAAATGCACTGCCCTGAGTTTGTTTCCACTGTTTCTGACTAGTAAATATTTACACAATGTGTCTTGACTACTTCACACCACAAATACTGCAGCTCCACCTGCTGGCCGCGTGGCAAACAGTGATGAGGTTACCATGGCAGCGCGGTCTGGGCGTGTCCGATAGAACTGATCTCGCACGGTTGAGAGGAACAACTCGACATCTTCAGTTGGAACCATCGACACCGCACATCCACCCCAGCCAGCTCCTGTCAATCTGGACCCGAGGGCACCAGCCTTCCTGAAACGGAGGAAAGAAACAAAGAAATGTTTTATTTAATAAATATAATTTTTATTTACAGTTAAATTTAAGGGTTGTCTGTTATTTCTTTTACGTCCATTGGAGAGTATGAACAAACAAAAATCATCCGTATACTGTGTGAATTGGTGAAGTCGTTTTTTTCATATCCAGATGAATGTAAAAGAAATGGACAAAACTTATAATTAAATTTGAAACATACTTAGTAATAATGACACTAAAACTTCATATCTTATTTAGGGATCGTCTGTTATTTAGGGATCGTCTGTTATTTAGGGATCGTCTGTTATTTATGGATCGTCTGTTATTTAGGGATCGTCTGTTATTTAGGGATTGTCTGTTATTTCTTTTACATTTATCGCAGTATGAACATAAAAAATCATCGGCAAACTGTGTGAATCAGTGAAGTCATTCTCACATAAGTTTGCAGATTTTAATTTTTTTTCATACCCAGATGAACGTAAAAAAAACCAACCCAACAATACTTATAATTAAATTTGAAACATACTTAGTAATAATGACCCTAAAAGAGACCTCTCAACCTCGAGGCACTGAAAACTTGGATAGTGAAGGCCAAAAACTTGGAGATTTCAGTAAAAACGTGGAGATTGACCTATTCATACATAATCAAGTGCTAAGCAAAATAAAGTGGCCGTTCTTTTGTGTAGAAAACAATATTTGACAGGTGACATCAGGGAATTTTCATTTCTATGTCATGCGTGCAAACTCTCAACGAGAATGCGAGAGACTGGTACCGATAACATTATTTGGCATTGATCTTCTAAATATGGACTGTCGTGTCCAGTCCTCTCACTTTGTTTGTTATTTCTAGCCGGACTGGCCGAGAACTCGACTGAGCAAGAACAGGGCTCATATTTTTGAAGCTATCTTAGCGCTACGAAATCGTAAAACCATCGTAGAGTGTGGCGTCACTACATCACACGCCATAGTGACGTCATAACTTACGATGATTTTACGATTTTCTAGGCCAAGATTGCTTTGAAAACATGGGCCCAGATATTATTTAACTACAATGGATTTTTATTGCAAGAGAAAAACTGTGAGATTTTCAAAAAAAAGGAAACGTGAGATTTTCGCAGCTTACCATGAGATTTTGCAGAAAAAACTGTGAGTCTCACGGCAAAACCGTAAGACTTGAGAGGTCTGCTAAAAGTTCATATTTTATTTTGAATTATTTTTTGGTTCTTAAACAATAATGCTCAGTAATACAAAGTACCAATATAAAGTGCCGTCATCAGATACGACGTTCCCTGACAACGTTATTTTTACGTTCATCGAGAAATGAATAAACTTACATTGCTATGGCTGGACCAATGGGATGACGTTAAATTGTAAAGAAGATAACAGAAATGTAATTATATGGTGTTGGAATCGGGTTAGAAACCACATAGTAGAAAAGAAACCCACTGTCACCACTCTATGAGCTAATGTTTTTATTTATTAGTAGCAAGGGATATTCTATTTATACCATCCCACAGACAGGATAGTACATGCCACAGCCTTTGTTATCCTAGTAGTGGAAATATGTTTATTTAACGACGTAAACAAGACATTTTATTTACGGTTATATGGCTTCAGACATATGGTTAAGAACCACACAGATATATATAGAGGAAACCCGCTGTCACCACTTCACGAGCTACTCTTTTCGATTAGCAGCAAGAAATCTTTTATATGCATCATCCCACAGATAGGTTAGTACATACCACAGCCATTGTTATTCTAGTAGTGGAGCACTGGCTAAATGAGTAACAACCCAATGACCCACCACCAGCAATGACCCACCAGCAGGTGCTTTATCACTGGGCTACTTCCCTCCCTCCTGCATCAAGGCATATCACAATTTAGAAAAACAACAAAATCATATTTAAAATCTTGTTGATGGTTTTTTGGATACAACAATTAGTCCCAAAAGAAGTCGCATAAAGCTGGTCATTTTCTCTTAAATAACATCAAAAACACAAGTCAAACTATGCTTTATGTTGATTTCCTTTTGAGAACAAAACAAAGTAAGATTTAAAATAACTGCTACTAGGTTTTTCAGATGGAATTTTAAGCTCACTATCCTCGTGACCAGCTAAACTCCTGTTGTAAGATCTCTCTCACTCTCTCTCTCTTTCTCTCTCTTTATTCTCTCATTTTGTAGACCATGCGTCAAAATTACATTATGTTAAGCAGTGGTCGAAATAAGTATTTGTGCAAATCTGCTCAGACCAGCAAAATATAACTCAATGTTTGTCTAGTGGACAAGTAAAAATGTCCAATGCATTTTTACTTTGAACAATCAAAAACAGTCCTTGTACTTGAATAAAACAAACCACTTATTTGGACAAGTAAAACTATTGGTGGACAAGCAGATTTCTAGATGTACTTGTCTGGTGGACTAGTGGAAAATTCTGCTTATTTCTCTGTGTTAACACACCGAACAGCCAATTCAAAACTTGCTGAAATGTCAATAATATTTTTTAGTTTTTTGTTAATGTCCTGCTCGTACTTTCATTTTATCCTACTTCCCCCTTTCCTTTGAAATGCATGCCATTTTTTCCCGATATGACAGCTCCTACTACGTTTAAACTCCTAAATTTGAATAGCAACAGTTACTAACCAACTAAAAATGTATTATCAACTACTAATTAACATTTTAAAATTATTAGCAATCTTTGAATCTTGCACATAATCGATCTTAATTTACATCACTCAAGGGGTGAGGCGTAGCCCAGTGGTACATCGTTCGCTTGATGTGCGGTCGGTGTGGAATCGATCCCAGTCAGTGGGCCCATTGGGCTATTTCTTGTTCCAGCCAGTGCACCACGAATGGTATATCAAAGGCCTTGGTATGTACTATCCTGTCTGAGGGCTGGTGCATATAAAAGATCCCTTGCTGCTAATCGAAAAGAGTAGCCCATGAAGTGGCGGCAGCAGGTTTCCTCTCTCAATATCTGTGTTGTCCTTAACTATACATGTATGTCTGACACCATATAACGGTAAATAAAATGTATTGAGTGCATCGTTACATAAAACATGTCTTTCTTTCTTTCTTTTTATATCACTCAACTTGTTTGGTTGATGTTCCTATAAGGTGATAATGCGTCAATCGATGATGTCATGAAGAGTTACGTCCCACTTGGTGTTCTAGTGGGACGTATCATTTTGATAATCATGTACCAAGATATTTTTAACCATATTGGTAATAACTATTATTATTATCCACATGGTTCAACATAACTGAGTTAATAATGATCATACGAAGCCACATGTAATAACAAGTGTAATGACATAATTTTGGAAAGCGACGTTATACCATGACGTTGCTTCTCCAATCCTAGTTCAGACTGTGCATTTGAAATATGACGTCATTTCGTCTCCTTCTAGTTATGGCTGAAACATTGGGTCTTGTTATTCATAAAGAAAACAACAGTAATAATATGGATAATAAAGAAATTATTACACTCGCATTTGAGTCGTACTGATTTTACGAAACTCGTGTCAGGATTCATGTATTACCTTCGCTCTCGCTCGGGCAATAGAAAAATCCTGACACTCGTTTCGTAAAATCAGTATGACACACAAGCTCATATAATAATCTCTATATATTATATTACACTGCATGTACTTACATACAGATGTTAACGAGCTGGTCTAAATCGGGGTGACTACACTCGTACAGGTCTCGACAACTCGTGTGGCTGTCGCTCATTAGCTGACCTAGTTTCTTCAGCACATCGGGTGCTTGCTCCTCACCAAGTCGTTTGAATTCCCAGACTCGGTGAGCCTCTTCGAACACGTGCAGGGCGCGCTGGTACAGTTTGAATGATTCGACTGAAAAAGAAAATTAATATTGACGTTTAATGACACTGTGATCATAAACAACAACAAAATAAGATTTCGTGTCATTGCAAAGGTAAAGCAAAATGTTTATTTCTATGATTTGTATTGTAGAATTGTATGTTGTACATAACTATATTTGCATATTTATTATAATTATTTTTGGTGAAACAAGTAATATAAAGACTATTTTATCAACAAACTTTCATCATTTATGAACCGTTTGAGTGTATACTGTGTAAACAAGACCATGTAATATTTGCCTGTAAGAGTGTTGGCACTCAGTGTCGTCTTAGCGAGCTCCTCTGGAGTAACGTCCAGTATCTGACAAACTTCCTTCTTACTGTACGGTTCAACGTGCAGCTCAGACTTCACTATGTTCGTCATGTTTGTCAAGTCCACGCCAAGCTTCTTCTGCAGATCACCAAGTCTCTTCAGACTTTGCCAGTCCAAGCCTTTTGCCTTGGCGATAATCTGAAATACAGTGAATTTTTTATCAGCTACAATGAAACCTCTCAAGATGGGACACCTCTGTAAACCGGAATTCATTCAAAACCGGACGTTTTACAGTATGTGTCCCTTTTTAAAAACCAGTACAGAACTTAACCTCTCTAAACTGGATCCCTCTTAATACGAGACATTTTTTATTGGTCTCAAGGGTGTCCGGTTTAGAGGAGTTTCACTGTGTAATTGGACTGGAACATGCTCAGGGGGGGGATGTAGCCCAGTGGTAAAAGCCCTCACTTGATGCACGGTCAGTTTGAGATCGATCCCCATCGGTGGGCCCACTGAGCTATTTTTCGTTCCAGCCAGTGCACATGACTGGTATATCAACGGCCATGGTATGATATACCCTCTCCGTAACCTTGCTATTAATGGAAAAAATGAAGCGGGTTTCCTCTTTAAGACAATATGGCACTAACTAACAACCGCCAGTAGTAGGGGAGTATTGTAGGTCACAAGTGTCACTTAACAATGATAGAAGTAACTACTGAACACTCTCCGAAGTGGCCAGACTATGCCCACAGCTAAAAGCTGATGGAAACTGGCAGATGTGTGGCATGGAGAGACACATGAGACAAGCACCATTTGCAGTTGGAAAGACAAGGACTGGGATGTGGAAGTGGATAGCAAAAGAAGTTGAAAGATAAAAAGAGGAGCTGCCAGTTCGGGAAGAAAATAGATGGAATTCAAAAGAGAGAAAGAAAGGGGACAGTGGGATAAAAAAACACTGAAAAAAACAACTCTACATGGTTTAGCCTATTTCAATGGAAGGAAATATTTTATTTAACGATGCACTCAACACATTTTATTTACGATTATATGGCGTCAGCCATATGGTCTTGGACCACATATATACTGAGAGAGGAAACCTGCTGTCGCCACTTCATAGTCGACTCTTTTCGATTAGCAGCAAGGGTTATTTTATATGCGTCATCCCCCAGACAGGATAGCACATACCACGGCCTTTGAAGTACTTCATCCCGCCCCAATTTCAATGGCTGCACAGTGAATGTAAGAAGCATATAATTACCTGTGAGGCAATTCTTCCTTCCACAACTCGGATGTTGAAATCAGATGTGGCGGCCTTGTTTAGCTCCACACAGCTGTTACTGATCACAAACACAGCACCCTCGGGTAACTGTACATCTGTCGATTTCAAGGGGTTGAATTCGATCAGTTTTGCCTGAAAACAATTCATGCTTAGATTATACAATGCATTGAAAAGCAATCGGTAACAGATTTAATATCCTTATTTTATTTTTATTTCTCTAAATATGGATTATAAATGAATCTTACATTTATTTGAAATACCAAACCTCACTTTTGTATCATCCAAGACGTTTTAATTAAATCATAGTGGAAGGGATTCCCTGTCACCCTGTCATCAATTAAAAATTTTGAAACTCTTTCACAATAAGTGCAGAAATCAAATTTTTTTCAAACATATATTTTAAGATAATACATTGTGTACTTTGTTGGGTCATTAATTAGGTCAGCCATCTGTAACTGGTGCCTTTAAGTACCGGTAATTGTAATTCAGTACACTATATTTTTTGGATGAATGCCATCAAAGCAATTATTTTGTTTCTTTTTAACACATTTTTTTTGTGCAAATTAAAATGAGATGAGGGATCAAAACACCCACATGTATTTCACTGTACAGAGAAAAGGGGAAATGAAATTGGTTGTTAGTGAGAGAAAAAGAGGGTGTAGTGGTTTTAAACCTACCCATTGACTTGTTAAAAATAGCTCTGGGTGGGAGCCGGTACCGGGCTGCGAACCCAGAACCTACCAGCCTTCATATGTACTTTATGGATACCTATTGAGCCTACCTTTCCTTCCTGAGCCATGAAGCAGATAGCTTGGTCCATTCCTCCACCCTCCGTGCCAATGTAGTGTTCACAGTATGCACAGACATTAGACAACTCCTTCTGCAAACAGAATGTAAATGTTGGACAATAAATATCATGTGTCTACAGTCAGCATAACCTTGTGACTTAACATATATTATTATCCATATAGTTCAACATAACTGAGTTAATAATAATCATATGAAGCACACGTGTAATAACAAGTGTAATGATGTAATTTTGGGAAGTGAAGTCATAACATGACGTTGCTTCTCCAGTCCTAGCTCAAACTGGGCAGTTGAAATATGACGTCATTTCGTCGTCTCCTTCTAGTAGTGGCTGAAACATTTTGAGTTGGGTCTTGTTATTCATAAAGAAAACAACAATAATAATATGGATAATAAAGAAATTATTACACTCGTGTGAGAGTTGTACTGATTTTACGAAACTCACTAAGGTAAAAGGAAAATCCTGACAATCGTTTCATAAAATCAGTATGACACACAAGCTCGTACAATAATCCTCATTTATCTAAATCATCCTGATCTTGTAAAAATTAATTCTTAGGAATGGAAAACAATATTATTTACTTCTCAAATTTTATTCTGGAAGCAAATACTAGGAAGTGAGAAACAGTGCGAGACATGGGTCTCAGAATCAGATTTCTAATTCAATTTAATGTTTAACTTTCATTAACAGTAATGTGGCAGATTTCAGTCAACAAAGATAAAACCCTTTATTCTATCTATAACTTATCCATGATATCCATGTCATAAACCCATGTGATAATTTAGTGTATTAACCCAGTGAATAATGGTATGCAAATTTGCAAGGTCTCTAGGTACGTAATGTGTTGCTGTGGATGGGTCATTTGCTTACAAGACCTGTATACCTAAGCATAACGTTTTCAAAGATTTAAAATGTGTGACGTCAAACTAATTTGTGCTAATCGTGATGATGGCGGCGACTTTAGTACTGTGACCGACTAATTTTTTATTAAAATGTTATTTTAGAAGTGTTATAGGTTAAACAGAATTCAATACTTGCGTTTTTTAATATGTAAAATATCAACCTCGTCTAGTTAATCGGTATTTTTCCTGGCAGAGCTTCGACAAATACCGATTAACATAGACTCGGTTGATATTGTCCATATCAAAAAATACTTGTGACGAATCCTCCGTTTATTATCCATATGGGCAGATAGAAGTAGAGAAAGAAAAATTATCTTTCCCTCGGGAAAGAAAAAAACTATAATTTTTTATAAGTTATTATAATCAGTGCTTCACTATAAGCTTTGATGTTACAACTGTTAGGCAACAACAACCAACCAAAACTATTTTTTATCCACATTAACAACTAACTTAGTCATCAGTGATAAGTACTTCACAGCTATGACGCAGCTCCGTCTCTTGTTCTCAACTTGCAAACGTGTTTATAAATAACAATACTGTTTGAAAATCTTCCATCCCCTGCTTAAATCAACCCCTGACTAAAGAGCACCTTGGTTAGATTCCATCCCCTGCTTAAATCAACCCCTGAGTAAAGAGCACCTTGCTTAACTTCCATCCCCTGCTTAAATCAACCCCTGAGTAAAGAGCACCTTGGTTAGCTTCCATCCCGTTTAAATCAAAACCCCTGAGTAAAGAGCACCTTGGTTAGATTCCATCCCCTGCTTAAATCAACCCCTGAGTAAAGAGAACTTTGGTTAGCTTCCATCCTCTGCTTAAATCAACCATGTAAAGAACATCCCCTGCTTAAATCAACCTGTGAGTAAAGACCACCTTGATTAGCTTCCATCCCCTGCTTAAATCAACCCCCAAGTAAAGAACATCCATGCTTAAATCAACCCCCAAGTAAAGAACATCCCTGCTGAAATCAACCCCTGAGTAAAGAGCACCTTGCTTAAAATAACTTCCATCCCCTGCTTAAATAAACCCCTGAGTACAGAGCACCTTGGTTAGCTTCCATCCCCTGCTTAAATCAACCCCCGATTAAAGAGCACCTTGGTTAGCTTCCATCCCCTGCTTAAACCAAACCCTGAGTAAAGAGCACCTTGGTTAGCTTCCATCCATTAGCGTGGATCATGCTGATTGCTGCACAGCAGACCAAGGCACTGGAGCTAGAGAGACCGGCACTGCGAGGTACTGTCCCGTCCACCGTACAGCTAAAACCCCTGGGATGTTCTTCCCCGCAGTGCTCCAACACGCCCTTCACACCACACAGTGCATAGTAGTACCACTTCGGGTTCGACTTGTCGATGCTGATGTCATTTATACTGCACTCGAAATCTCTGAAATAGTTATTACAGTCGTTAGGTAATAAAATGACCAGGTTTTCATAGCCAATGTGTGTCTCACATATTAGTGTAAAAATTAAAATGTTAGCTCTGTAGCAAGGAAGGAAATGTTTTTATTTAACACATTTTATTTACAGTTATATGGTTAAGGACCACACAGATATTAAGAGAGAGGAAACCCGCTGTCGCCACTTCATGGGCTACTCTTTTCGATTAGCAGCAAGGGATATTTTATATGCACCGTATACAATTAATTAAAGACATCATTACAAAATATTATCAACTATTTTACTGAAATTCCGGGTCAGTGTTGGTGAGTGTTATTTTCTCTGAGTCATTGGGTCGCACTGCAAACACGACATCCTGTTCAATGGCCATTGGAAGGACGGCATAACCACAGTAGTCGATGTGTTCCCCTGGAATACAAAACAATTCAACATTTCAGTAACATGCACATAAATCACAACTCTCTTAATCAAGCTTCCCAACTCCTGATGATGTCTATGATAATATATATATATATATTAATTCAATCATTAATTTAAATCCCATCCCATCCCATCCCATCCCATCCCATCCCATCCCATCCATCCATCCATCCATCCATCCATCCATCCATCCATCCATCTAGGGTCTCAACGAGTACTCGAGTACTTGGGTACAGGTCGAGTCTAGCAAAGACTCAAGTTCATTCACAGGACTCAAGTACCCGTACAAGTGAGACAATGTAGAGCAACTATTTCAGCAGTAACTAATCAGTGATATAAGTTATATAATAATTATATGATTATCTGCTAGTTTCTCTTTTTTAATCTGGCCGTCCGTCCGTCACAATACTGAACGTATCAACCGGTTTCTAAATGCAATACAATGACATGATTTGGCATTCACGTTCAGTGCTGGAATCAAGATGTATAATACTTGAGTCCCAATATTTTGGACTCGTGGAGGCCCTCCCTCCCTCCCTCCCTCCCTCCGTTCATGTATGATACATTTTAAGAACTTAAAACATTTTCATTTTCCAGGACTTTTAGGCACCATTTTGGTTCATTTTCCAGGACTTTTTTACATTTTTCCAGGAGTCTGTAGGCATTATCGTAAATGGATACTATCGTACATGCAATGCAAAATATTTCATTATGAATAACCTTAGAAGTATCAATTGCACCACATTAACTCACCTATTAAGTTAACTCGGCCAGGAGCTTTGGCAAAAAAACTTGGATCATCACCAAACCGTGTCTTAAATGCATCCCTGATCTTGTCATATCTAAAACAAAACAGATTGTTTTTATTTCATCAACATTTGTCCTTAGAAGCATGCTTTAATTGAGACCATCAGAGCTTGTGCCAGTGTGGCCAGGGTCACACTTAGTAGGCAGTGTTTCTGCCAGAAAGACATTTTTGGGTATGGCGCTATATGGAATTGAATGCAACCACAGTCAACGGAGTATATGGGGGACCTCCCCCAGAACGAAAATGGGTTACGTATAGGGTTATGGCTGAGAAAATCATATAGTAATGATAAAGAGTAATTAATTTTGTCAAACGGTTAACTTAAAACAAATAAAATCTGCAAACAATTTTGGGTATGGCACCATGCATATCCGTTTTACCCTCTGGTAGAAACCCTGGTAGGCGCTATCACACCCATCACTTTAACATTCCTGCAGGAATCTGAGAATTGAAAATCTGCATGACCCATCTAATGGTTATGCAGAATTAAGTCCAGGTAACCCATTTCCTTTTTGCATAGCGGTAACCTGTTATATCCAAGTAAATGGTGCTCCAAATTTTGCACTTACATTTCATTTTATTTTAACTTATTTTCGTGCTTATAATCCAATTAAGGTTCAAGCACGCTGTCCTGGGCACACACCTCAGTTATCTGGGCTGTCTGTCCAGGACAGTGGGTCAGTTGTTAGTGGTTAGTGAGAGAAAAGAAGGTGTAGTGTCTTACACCTACCCATCGAGTCATTATAACTCGCTCTGGGTGGGAGCTGGTACCGTGCTGCGAACCCTGTACCTACCAGTCTTATGTCCGATGGCCTAACCATGACACCACCGAGGCCAGCTGCTACCCATCACTCTCCTGACACCAGCTCAAGGGAAGTAATTGTTAGCTCCCCTTAGTATGTGAATTTATATATGGTATCAATAGATTTGCGCTGCAAACAAAACGATTGCTTTCACAATTTTCAGAGGCCTGTGCCTGTTATCATGTCTGTCGCCTTCACAGTCCTACTATTGGACCCTGTAATTCATGTTTTCACTACTGTACTCCCTATTTACTGTATCACCGTTTCAAGAGCTGAGCTATCATTCTCACTCTCCATTCCATTTCATTTCAACTTATTTTTGTGCTTATATCCAATTAAGGTTCAAGCACGCTGTCCTGGGCACACACCTCAGCTATCTGGACTGTTTGTCCAGGACAGTGAGTTATTTGTTAGTAAAAGAGATGAAAGTGTAGTGGTCTTACACCTACCCACTGAATCATTAAAAGTTGGTGTGGGTGGGAGCCGGTACCGGGCTGCGAACCATGTACCAACCAGCCATATATTAAGTTATCTGTCCAATGGATTAACCACGACATCACTGAGGCCGGTTGCTACCCATCACTCTCCTGAGACCAGCTGAAGGGAAGTAATTGTTAGCTCCCCTTAGTATGTGAATTTATATGGAATCCATATTGTAAAATATTTGAATGGCCAAGCGCATTTTCAGGCAGGGGCCCAAAGGACCCAGGTCCCCCCCCCCCCCATTTTTGGTTAAACAATATATATATATTACAGAATACACAATATCCTGTCTACATGTCAAGGACCCATTAAATATCATTTTGGGTTCCCTCTATTAAAAGATACTGGATCCGTAACCCATCATGACCATGTGAAAGAAAGAAAGAAAGAAAGACATGTTTTATTTAATGATGCACTCAACACATTTTATTTACGGTTATATGGCATCAGACATATGGTTAAGGACCACACAGATATTGAGAAAGGAAACCCGCTGTCGCCACTTCATGGGCTACTCTCTTCGATTAGCAGCAAGGGATCTTTTATATGCACCATCTGACCGGGATCAAACCCACACAGACCACGCATTGAGCGAGCGCTATACCACTGGGCTACGTCCCACCTCCCATGTAAATTAGTGATTAATATGTCAACTATATGTTATCCGCAAACTCTAAAATGATCAGTGTAATGGTATTTGACATCAGACATAGGATTATTGTTGTATTAAGAGCAAGAATATAAGCCTGCTTGGTTGTAGGCAGCAATTTCGTGTTTTTACTGGCTGAGAGAGTGATCATAACCGTCCAAATGTCCATATGACTCTAACGGCAGAGTACTCGGGCTACATGCAGTGGGCCTATTAGGCTATTTCTCATTCCAGCCAATGCTCCACAACTGATGTAACAAAGGCCATGGTATGTACTATTCTGTATGCGAGATAATGCATATAAAAGAATTCTTGCTGCTAATCTAAGAGTATTGCAAGGCACACACAGGTTATTGAAAAGAGATTAATTTTACTTGTAGAATGCAAGAAATTGCATTTCAGGACATCTAGTTTTCTAAATTTTAAGGGGGAGCATAACCCCGAACCCCTTAGAAACTTTGCTTTGTGCCCTTGATCTCAATCAGCCCCCCTCCAGTGTCTACTTGCTTCCGCTATGCCTGACACATTAAATGAATATTCTATGCTCAATTCGGAATAATCAATCATTAGCCAATGGAGTGGCAACAGCGGGTTTCCTCTCCAATTATCTGTGTGGTCCATACATAACCGTAGTTAAATGCAAGCGAGATATCTTGCCCGACATCATGCCAGTGGAAATACTGTACACTGTATACAGTGCATTCCCCAATTCATATTTCCCACCATTTTGCACACGACACTCACCAGAATCGATTTATTAACAGGAAACAGAATACAACTCAGCTTCCCGTGTCTTTAAATTTTGATTTTTCAGTGTAAAATACTTTGGAATTTTGAGTTTACAAAGTGGTTTTCGGCAAGTATTTTCACTTGACAACAATGACGGCACATCTCAGTCATTTTAATAGATCGATAGCTGATTGTGACAGCTAATTTTATAATAAATTTGATTGTTTTACCAACAACGAAAATGATCAAATATTGGGATATGAATCGTAGGCCTAGTTTATTTTTTTAAAAACATTCTGGTCAGAAAACCAGTTATTGGGAATAATGGACATAAATACTGGACAGCTGGCCATAAATGCCGGTATAATATCCACTGGTTCCCCCCCCCCCCCCTTATTATTTTTAGTTAAGATTAGGGTTAGGGTTAGGGGTTGGGGTTATGGTTAGTGGAGGGGGGAGGGGACGGGGTGGATATTTTTCCAAACATCATAAGCATCAGAAGATGGCAGCAACTGGGGGGGGGGGGGGCACTTATTAAATGGTAGTTCATGTTGTGCATATTGTTGCCTCCCCAGTTTCAGAGTTGGGGGGGGGGGGGGGCCAGTTTCCGATGCCTATGAACATTTAAGTAAAAAGTATAAACATGTACCCACTCAACGTGTTTTTTGTCAAAAAATTAATCCATTAGACAAAAGGTTAAATAAAACATTCTAGTCTTTTAAATACGGGAAATCTCGGTTGGCTTGATCTAGTTGATGTAGTTCGCGCAGCCTTCATAATTTTTTTTATGTCAAATACGGTATAGCCTGGTCCATCTATGTACAGTTTACTTTTAACTTTACAGACTCGGTAGAAACATTAACTAAAAACATCCGCAAGAAGATACTATTGACTTAAAACTCCACTATATGTAGTCATCACAGAATGCCACTCAGCATAACCAGCTAATATTACCTTGATTTTAATGAGGTCGGGACAACACTGCAAATGGGAGGATAATCCATCACAGCCGGTGAAGTCACATGTTTTGATCACGTGATACCGCATGAGCTTTGGGCCAAGTTCAGCCTGTTCAATCTGTACGTACGTGTCCGTAACCATCTAATAATTTTTGACTTGGTCAAAATAATTCTACATTCTATTGAGGTTTATAAGTCAGATGTACGGAGAAACTCTGTAAAGTAAAAGAAATGTGAAGTAGCAGAAGGATTTGAAAATAATACACTCTGTAGTGTCTGTAACTGTACAGTGTCTGTCAATCTGGTTTAAGTAGGAAAACAAGCATTTTGACCGTAGGCCTACTGCTAAAGCAAAGTATGTGCCCTACCGGGCCCAACAATGTTTCGTATCTTCTAAATTCAAGGGCCATAACTCGAAAAAGTGGATAAATCACTATGAAAGGTAGTTGAACTTGATCTGTAAAGATATACAAATAATATAGCTATATACAAAATTTCATCTTGATATCTCCAAGCATTGCATCGGGGAAAACAAATTTTCAAATCTTCTACTTGCAAGGGCCTTAACTCCGCTAAAAATGGGTTAATCGCCATGAAAGTCAAACTTGGTTTGTAACAGTATGTAATAAACCTATATAGATACAAAATTTCAGCTCAGTATAGAAAGGTCTTCTGGAGGGAAAAAAAACAAACCCCAGTCCGGAAAACATATTTTCAGATCTCCTAAGTTCAAGGGCCGTAACTCCGTCATAAATGGGTAAATCGTCATGAAAGTTAAACTTGATCTGTAATAGTACATGATGAAGCTATACCCCAAATTTCAGCTCAGTATATATCTGTCTTGTGAAAACCATATGTGGGACAAAAGGACGGAGATGAAACGTATAGTCCCCTCCAGTGGGACTGGTAGAGAATTAATTAATGAAAGTGAACCCTCCCCAGCAGAACAGTCACAAGGGAATGTTTTATTTAACGACGCACTCAACACATTTTATTTACGGTTATATGACGTCAGACATATGGTTAAGGACCACACAGATATTGAGAGAGGAAACCCACTGTCGCTACTTCATGGGCTACTCTTCCGATTAGCAGCAAGGGATCTTTTATATGCACCATTCCACAGGCAGGGTAGTACATACCACGACCTTTGATATGCCAGTCGTGGTGCACTGGCTGGAACGAGAAATAGCCCAATGGGCCCACCGACGGGGGTCGATCCCAGACCGCCCGCGCATCGAGCGAGCGCTTCACCACTGAGCTACGTCACGCCCCAACAGTCACAAAGTAAGCATTAATTTTGTTTGTTTTTGGTTGGTTTACTTGTGAGATAGAATACGGTAACTCTCCTATGAACCTTAAATGTATTTTATTCGTCTTGCACTCTATCGGCTGGTAAAACAATTTGTAATATCGAGACTAATGAAACAAAATGGCAGCCTCCATGTGTCGTAGGTCGAAGCAAATAGGGCGATATGTCCAAAATGCATTGCTATGTGTGTCCAGAAACAGCAGCTCTCTTCAGGTTCAACTAGAGGAAAACACTGAAGTCGAATATCCACCAGTGAAGCCCAAATTTCCACCTGGAAAGTGGGGAGACATGGACAGGAAATACGCCTGGCACTGGCACGACGAAACGACAAAGATTGCGGAGATAACAGATCCAAAACAACGCATGGACGAACTCACGTCGAAGGAAATGAAGATGTGGCTCTTTAAAGTCCCTGAGGTTTACCCAAGACAATTACTGTTTCAGCAGTATGCCACAAAAACACACATGGTGGAGGGCCTCCCTGACATCTACACGAGTTTAGAAACGGATTTATTGGTGAATAAAATCAAAGAATTGCTTATTGAATACATATGCTTAGAACAGGACAAGATACTAAGAAATGTATATCTGTCAAAATTCAGTTCTTGGATACAAAGCCACCAGAGATCTCGCATCATCGTGGATGCAATTAACCGATCCATTTTACAGATGACAAGTGATGGGTGTGACCATTTAGCAAATTGCCAGATTGGTGAAGGTGTACGAGTCAGTGCATTCTGGGACAGACATGGAATTGAGAGAAACCGACGAGTGATGCATCCGACGAAAACCACATATGTCACGGTGCAGGACAGTCGGTTTCAAGCTAAATATGTGGCTGATTTTCAAATCAGAGTGGAACAACCACTGCCAGAGGTGAGTAAAAAGTTGGTTTTACTGGGATATATTATATACAAAGATGGCATCATCATGATTATACAAATCCTGAAGAATTTCTTGAAGTGACATAAATTGGCGGTGAAGGGTGTGGCCAAAATAAGCACGCCTAAATAACAGATCTAAAGCCCTGTTAATATACTCAAAGTAGGTAGCTCAGTGCTATCTAAACTATATATATGGAAATTTTGGTGAGAAAAAGTGGATACATGTATATTATAATGTGTACATGTACATGTATGTTGCACACAGAAATGTCACATGGTTGCAACATTAAACTTAATCATGTGTATTACATGGAATCCTGGTCAACTCGCCCCCAAACTAGCTCACCCCCTACCAACTTGCCCCAACGGTTGGTCAACTCCTCCCCCCCCCCCCCCCCCCCCCCCCCCCAGTTTACTTTGTAGGTGTATGGTACGTCTGTCATTTTATTGTGTGGTGTTCAGTCCCATTTAGGATATCAAGTTTATTGTGACATAATAATGGCAATACATCTATATCTGTATTTTACTTGCCGGTAAATAGTTTTATATTTACATACATTAACTAAGGTGGATGGTCTAAATACTTGTACCTGTTCATTTTCTTTCAGTTTGTGCCAGTTGATGACCCATTGTGCAGCAGTGTTGATGGACCTAACCTCAAGTATCATCCGACTGTCATTGGCCAGGTTCAAATGAGAAAAGAAAAGCCATCTGTTGTTGCTGGTAAGTTTCTGTTTATAATTTAGTTATGTATGCAGTGTTCGAGATTAAAAAATTTGGGCAGTATCCCAATTGGATACTAACATTTCAAAATCTGGTATCCCACCTGAGAATTTTGTATCCCACTTAAATGAAATTCATAAATAATATTGTAACAAACTTGGACGACACTGTTTTCGTTCCCAGTCTGTTGCAACCCGCAATCGCGGAATTTGTGAAATTTGCAATCAAACGGAATCTATTTTTGAATAATACTAACATAAATTAATATTTAGCAGTAATTTATAAGTGTTTCTGAAATTATTAATGTAGCATTAGACTGGGTACGAGTTGGGGGAGATATTGTTATGGCATAGCATTTGGCTGGGTACAAGCTTGAAAATACTGTTACTTAACTTCACCAGTAAATGACGACTTGCATTGTTTAGCGAAAAATAAAAACGCAGGATTAAATAAAACAACAACATTATATGGTATCCCGGTGGGATACTGGGTTCTTGAAGTCTGGTATCCAAAGTTAAATTCTGGTATCCCCAGGATATCGGGATACCGTTAATCTCGAACACTGTGTATGTAAAAGCATGACCAACACAGTAAGCTACATGTTCTCCTGTGCAGGTGTGGATGCAGACTTGTTTTGTTTGTGTCCATTTCTGCAGTTTCCAGTATGGTTTTTTTAATCCATTTGTATGTTTTCGGACACATTTTCTTATCTACTGCTACATTGGCAAAAACATATCTGCTTCCATACGCCAGACAACGTTATGCATCAGACAGCCTTATGTTATTTCACTGTATGGGATTTTAGCTACATTCTCATCCGCATGTACACATATGCACCGGTGGGAACTAAAACCACAGCATTAAGTACATCTGTGTCAATTTGTATTAATGGATACATGGTTCTACACTAACTGTCACATCCATTTCTACGTGTCCCATCTGTAATGTGCTTGTCTCACCAGAATGTCTCTTCAAAGAGTCTAACAACATTTAAATTGATTTTTAGTTGACTTGTCCTGTCAGACAATGTGGTAGAATGGCCGACTTGTCCTGCACCACAAACCACTTGTCCAGGGCAAGCGGTAGGTACTGGGTTCGCAGCCCAATACCGGCTCCCACCCAGAGCAATTTTTAATGACTCAGTGGGTAGGTGTAAGACCACTACACCATCTTCTTTCTTACTAGCCACTAACAACTAACCCACTGTCCTGGACAGATAGCCCAGATAGTTGAGGTGTGTGCCCAGGACAGCATGCTTGAACCTTAATTTGATATAAGCATGAAAATAAGTTGAAATGAAATGTGCTTTCCTGTCTGTGAGGAAAGTGCATATAAAATATCTCTTGCTACTAATGGAAAAATGTAGCGGGTTTCCTCTCAAGACTGTCAGTTACCAAATATTTGACATCTAATAGCTGATGATTGATTAATCAATATCCTCTAGTGTTGTTGTTAAACAAAACAAACTTTTAACTTTTGTTTATTCGTTATTGGGAATACAAAGTATACAGTAAAGTAACTTTACACCATATTCAACACTCACATTTAATAGTTTTATTATAAAGTTAACCTTCAAGGATACCCAGATCTTGTTTGAGGAATCTTTACATTTCTGGGGCGGGACGTAGCCCAGTGGTAAAGCATCTGCTTGATGCGCGGTCGGTCCAGGATCAATCCCCGTCGGTGCATCCATTGGGCTATTTCTCGTTCTAGCCAGTGCTCCACAACTGGTGAAACAAAGGCGTGGTATGTATTATCCTGTCTGTGGGATGGTGCATATAAAAGATCCTTTGCTGCTAATCGAAAAGAGTAGCCCATGAAGCGGCGACAGCGAGTTTTCTCTCTCAATATCTGTGTGGTCCTTAACCATATGTCTTGACGCCATATAACCATAAATAAAATGTGTTGAGTGCGTCGTTAAATAAAACATTTCTTTTTCTTTCTTTACATTTCTTTTTGCAGGCCACTGGTTGGGAGATCCGTGTGAGTTTGGCCAGCTCTCCATGTTACTCACCAACCAAATCCAGCAACAGGTGGACTACCACCAGTACAGTAAACAGTATGAACTGGAATTTGAGAAAAATCTTGGACTCAGTGCATCATTTGTTTGGCTCGTTGCTCAAGCCCACACACAGGGTGAGTGATACTTCTAAACAAGCTTCTGTTTCATATGATTTTTATATCCCGAGTGAAGTAATGTTCAATTGCCACAAGCTTTCAGGGAACATTTTGTTCAGGATTGTGTCGCAATTCGCTATATGCAAGTTTCAGAGATCACTACACAATTTTAAAACATTAAACTAGTTCATTTGACTAGAAATATTGCTAATCAAGATTTTGAAAACAAAATATTCCCTGGCTTTAGCGAGTGACAATGAAAATTATTTCACGAAGGACATAAATATGATACGAAATGGTAGTATGTTTTATATAATATTTATTACCCATTGCATATAAAAAATCCCTAGCTACATTGTACTAATGGAAAAATATAGAGGGTTTCTCCTCTAAGACTAAATGTCAAAATTACCAAATGTTTAACATACAATAGCCAATGATTAATAAATCAATTATTAAATAAAACAAACTTTAACTTTATTAATAGTAGATTTTTAAAAAGACAAGACCAATTATATTGATTTATTTGAATTTTTATTCGTTGCAATTATACATGCATGTAAATCTTTAGCAAACCAGTTACTGATGTTTTTCTCTGGTGGAATGGCCTTGACACTTCATTCATTCAGGGTGGGACGTAGCCCAGTGGTACAGCGCTCGCTTGATGCACGGTCGGTCTGGGATCTATCCCCATTGGTGGGCCCATTGGGCTATTTCTCGTTCCAGCCAGTGCACCACGACTGGTATATCAAAGGCAGTGGTATGTACTACCCTGTCTGTGGGATGGTGCATATAAAAGATCCCTTGCTGCTAATCGAAAAAGAGTAGCCCATGAAGTGGCGACAGTGGGTTTCCTCTCTCAATATCTGTGTGGTCCTTAACCATATGTCCGACGCCATATAACCATAAATAAAATGTGTTGAGTGCATTGTTAAATAAAATATTTCTTTCTTTCATTCATGCATTCATTTTTCTTAAGGCTTCAACACCTATCTGGACTTGACCTACCCACTGACCACTCAAACCATCTTGACCGACGGTCAGCACTTCACGTTCTTCGCCTACCAGTTGAACACACTGCACCTGTGGAAGAGCAACGACGCGAACCCGACACGAAACGTGTGCTGGCATACTGACCAGATGAAACTCTACGATGTCGTCGAGGACGGCACCGTGAAGGGCTTCAACGACGATGTACTCAGAAACATCGTCAAAATGTTCGTCTTGAAACCTCGTGCAAGGGAAGTTAACCTCCGGCCGACACTGCCGGCTGGGGATAGCAGATTAATTGAACAGACCAAGTACTTGAGCGAGAAGCAAGAAGAGATAGTTGAGGAGGTGGAGGAGACCTATGTTTAGTCTCTTTCTTCGTTATCTCTTCAGGTCAGGGTTGATCCATAGTTGATCACAGGGGTAGGGGATGTGGGGGTCGAAGAGAGGAGCAGGAGGCAACATATTTGTATAAGCACCAACCACAATCTTTTTAATTTTATGTATACATATGCAGCAGGCATAAATTACTATTACTAATGATTTAGTGACAGTCTTATTCTATTAACTTTTTCACTAATTGCCATTTCCATCTCTACCCCCACCCCCTTCTATCTTGGACCCAGTCACTGGCGAAGTCTGAGATTGTGCCGGTGAAAACGTGCTCGAACCTTAATTGGATATAGGCATGTTAATATGTTATCCAATCCAATCCAGTGGCAGTCTTTTTAATTTACCCATGTGATAAGGTCATTTCTTGTTCCAACCATTGCTGCAATTTTTGTATAACAAAGGCCATGGTATGTACTGTCCTGTCTCATCTTTCTCCTTGTGATAAATTCTGGATCAGCCCTCAGGGTGAAATTAACGTTCGTTCTGTTTAGACTGACATTTGACAAAGACATTTTATGAAAGTATACATCAGTTTATCAAGACGTTTTCAAACTACAGTAATTATGGCAAATTAAAGGTTGATTTAAAACATGGATGTAACCTTTTTGTTTTGAAATATAACAATAACAACGCAAAAATTTACCGTGTGCTTTTGTTATTTATTTATTTTTTGCTAATTTTAATGGTAGTCTGTGGGTGACCTGCTCTACCAGGGTGTGGGACGTAGCCCAGTGGTAAAGCACTCGCTCGATGCGCGATCGGTCTGGGATCTATCCCCGTCGGTGGGCCCATTGGGCTATTTCTCGTTCCAGCCAGTGCACCACGACTGGTATATCAAAGGCTGTGGTATGTACTACCCTGTCTGTGGGATGGTGCATATAAAAGATCCCTTGCTGCTAATCGAAAAAGAGTAGCTCATGAAGTGGCAACAGCGGGTTTCCTCTCTCAATATCTGTGTGGTCCTTAACCATATGTCTGACACCCTATAACAGTAAATAAAATATGTTGAGTGCGTCGTTAAATAAAACACTTCTTTTGCTCTACCAGTTGTTTGCTACAAACCTAGGATGCTTGATGAGAAGGTACCAACTCTTTAGCAAGTGGTAAGGTAAGAACATAAGTCACATATGTGGCACACAAAAGATCTGGTTTAGTGTTTTATTACCAAATTAGAATGGTTTAATATATACTCTTCAAAAAAAGGGTACAAATGGGTTATAACTCCGATTTTATGTTTCCTACCGGTTCATGCTTTGTGAATATAAGGTCATTGCATGTCCCAAACACATTCCCACGGTTACATTCGATAAAACGCAGCTACTGTACAATAAAGTTCCAAAATGTGAATATTCGCAAAAACGCAGCCACGTGCAAACCATGTCACCACTGCACGTGCGTTGTCTGCACGTGCAACATGAACACCGACAGTATAAAAGTGCAGGGTGTTCGCTTGCCTGGCCTCTGTATCTGGCCGACAGTTGACAATCCAGGACATGCCACGTCTCAGTGAACCGCAGAGAAACAATGCCATCGGCTGACTAGACGCAGGCGAATCCAGAACGGCCGTTGCCAGGGCATTCCATGTGTCCCCAAGCACCATCTCCAGACTGTGGGACCGTTACCAGCAACATGGATCAACACGTGACCTCCCTAGATCCGGTCGACCACGGGTCACTACCCCCGGGCAGGACCGCTACATCCGGGTACGCCACCTTCGGGAACGATTGACTACTGCCACCTCCATAGCCGCAGCAATACCAGGTTTGTGCAGGATATCCGACCAGACCGTACGGAACCGCCTACGTGAGGTAGGAATTCGTGCCAGACGTCCAGTTCGAGGTGTCATCTTAACACCACAACACCGTCGACTCCGACTGCAGTGGTGCCAGATTCATCGACAATGGCCTTAACTGCGATGGAGACAGGTGTGGTTCAGTGACGAGTCCCGATTTCTGCTCCGATGTCATGATGGAAGATGTCGCGTGTATAGGCGTCGTGGTGAACGTTATGCGGCAAACTGTATGCAGGAAGTGGACAGATTCGGCGGGGGTAGTGTCATGGTGTGGGCAGC
This sequence comes from Gigantopelta aegis, assembly GCF_016097555.1. Lineage (NCBI taxonomy): Eukaryota > Metazoa > Mollusca > Gastropoda > Neomphalida > Peltospiridae > Gigantopelta > Gigantopelta aegis. The sequence goes on along the minus strand of NC_054700.1, from coordinate 12,942,088 downwards.
CATCTCACACACTGGCAGAACTGACCTGGTCCACGTGCAGGGCAACCTGAATGCACAGGGCTACATTGACCAGATCCTCCGGCCACACATCGTTCCAGTTATGGCCAACGCCAACGCAGTGTTCCAACATGACAACGCCAGGCCTCACACAGCACGTCTCACAACGGCTTTCCTACAGAACAACAACATTAATGTCCTTCCTTGGCCATCGATATCACCGGATTTGAACCCAATTGAGCATCTATGAGACGAGTTGGACCGACGCCTCCGACAGCGACAACCACAGCCCCAGACCCTGCCCGAGCTGGCAGCAGCCTTGCAGGCCGAGTGGGCCACCATCCCCCGGGACGTCATCCGTACTCTGGTTGCTTCAATGGGCAGGCGGTGCCAGGCAGTTGTCAACACACGCGGAGGCCACACCCGGTATTGACTCCAGATGACCTTGACCTTGGTGGTGTGTCCTATCACTTACTCACAATGGACTAGAGTGAATTGTGAACAATCCTGCAACATTTGGTAATTATCGGACTCACCATTCAATAATTAAATCAATTCTCCAAATGTTACGACAATGTGGTTTTGCGTTTCTTCTTTTGAAGAGTATATATAGAATACTAAATGAGCTTGCCTGTCATACCATTTTTATGAAATGAGTGAACAATTTTGGTATCTGAAGAGAGAAAGCGAGTTTCATATAAATGGTATGACAGGCCTACTACACATTATTTTTTTACAAATTGGGTCAGCAAGTGATCTACTAAACTTAAATGATGTCACAATGAGCAACGAGACGTCAGCAATGTACATGTCATGAAGCTTACATTAATTGTCAGTTAATGACGTGTTGAAATTCACAATGACTGAATTGTTGATCGGACCAGCAAAGATTAAGCTGAGTGAATGGAATTGACTAGATGTGACGCTGACATTTTGTATAAAGGGCTGTAAAAAAAATAGCAGCAGTGTGACGACGGACACTTGCCGGAACATTGTTTTAGCTTCATACACAATAGGCCCAAATGTAACAGCTTATCTTATTGCAATTTCAGTTCATTGCCACCTTTCATAATTGTACTTTTAACTTACACTATTTTGTACAAACACTGTTAGATACATTAATAATCTCTGAACAAAACATTTTCCACAGCAATTGTGCACTTAATGTATTTTAGTGTTCAGAAAAAGGCCGCGTCATGAACCCAATTTATTTTATTGCAGGGAGATGCAAAGTGATGTCATTCGAATACGGACATCATTCAAATTTAAAAAAAACCCCATCAGTCTGTGCTTGCCAATATTAAATTACAGTCAAACTTCGATCACTCCACCTTCGATCTCTCGATCTGAAGCGAAGGTCCTGGCCGAGTTGCTATACAAACTAGTAATAACGACCTTCGAAAACTCGATAACCTCGATCTCTTGACCTGATTCTTTGGTCCCGCCATAAAGATTTAATAGAGTATGCACCTCTAAAACTAGACGCGTGTGGATTGATCAAACTGTCGTTGGCGATAGTATTTTAATATGTATTGTCAAACAAACAAAGCGCGTCTGTCTCGGGTGGTCTTGACTGTCAAGGATCAGGGTGATAATTACAGAATAATAGATCACCAACTAAGCGGAACGAAATGATTCTATGTTTGGTAGTCGGTGTTCGTCCGTGGTGGAGAGCCTTGCTACGTAATACTTAATTACAGACCCAGTCTAGTTAACTTCAAAGAGCATTTGTAATAATTGTTAGCGCTGTTTGTTTTTGCTCTCAAAGGCATGAATCGTGTCAAACTTTAGCTTTTCTAGTTATGTATCAGTTAAGGTTTATCAATTACCAGTCATTTAGTAATGTTAAAAATTGATACACCACAGATCGAGCAATCTGGGGAAGGACCCGATAATATGGGGTTTGCCAGATCGGTTTTAAAAAGTTCTGCAATCTTGTGTAGGGCCCAGAAATGGAGGATGGGTGGCCAGATTGGAGAAAGAAAGTAGAGGTGCCTTCTTTTTTTCTGTCAATAAATACATGTAGCCTATATGCCTAAGCATATACTTTTACAATATACGCAAAATGAATGTACGACAGGCGTTGAAGATGCCAACAGCTGGGGTGGGATGAGATGGGGTGGCGTGGGGTGAGAAGACATCTATTAATTTGCCTTTCAACTGGGGATGCATAGTTTTTAGAGTTCAAAGATAGGCGGCAAAGCACACGCTTTTTACAATATTAAGCGAAATAAACCAGCTGCAATGCAGTTTCAAATCTGAACTATATTAATTTCGAAAAATCCAACTCCCTGAAACTAACTATTTCCTCGTTCCCTTCAAGATCGAGTTATGAAGGTTTGACTGTAGTTAGATATTGAGTAATTGTTATGACATGAGTAATATCTTATACTGGTACGTAATAAATTACCATATTAGACCGATTTAATATGTTTATGGCTGCTGGTTAAACTATGTGCTGGGGTGTAGCTAAACATTCCTTTCCTTTCCATTCCATTTTATCAAAAACAATAAGTAATCTTTGAAAAGAAAACCACAAAATTTACACAATTAACATTTATTTTGTAAGACAGTATAGCATAACAAAATAAAACAAATTTTTACAAAAAATTATATATCACAGGCACTGAGAAAAGTAGGATGGTTTTGTTAATTCTTTGGTAGACAAAATCTTCAACTCATATAATGTTTCTAACAATAAACAATAATATTAATAAAAAAAGATACTGGAATGGCATCCATGTTTTAATTTTTGGAACACATAAAAAACCCCCAAAAAACTGGCATTTGGTAATAATAAGTAATATTTTGGTGGTGTGGTGTTTTTTCAGATAAACAATATTTATCAAATCATGAACATTTTATGATGAAGTGCAAGTAACAGTTTTAGCATGTTTTCAACAAGCTATCATTTCTGAAATGATGATCAATGGATTGTATATTTTCTATGCCAATCCAAAATCTTTTAAAGCTTTCACATCAGTTACAAACTTCACATTTTCCTTAGACTTGCACATTTACTTAATGTGTTACATGTTAAAACAATAATACAAAATTATGGCAATAGCACAATGAAATTTTATTCGGTCATCTTGATCGCAACTAGAGTACTGACAAAGATGTAACCAAAGCATTCAGATCTGTCTGACCATTGCCAGTATGGGCCATTGATTACAAAACATTAGGGGCGGAGTTTACAAAGCCTGTTTTAGACATATGCTTGTGTAACTACATACATTCACAATGCTTATGCACACACGCACACACGCACACATATATACACGCACACACATGCACAGACCTGTGTTCTGTATAAATGTAGACTCTAATCACATGCAATTTGTATGGAATTGCTGGAATTAAGAATCTGACATCAGAAATAAAATAATCGTAGTTACTTGTATAGCAGGGTATTGTTTTCTAATTCCAAACCCAACAGTAAATGCATTTTAACATCAAACCCTGTAATCCCAAGATTCTCCAGAGAATTTTCATGTCTAATACAGTCATACAAACTTGATACCACAGTTCTCGAGTAACTCTAAAATCTGGAATTCCTGAAAAGCCCAAATTACAGCTTAAAAAACAATGCCAACAAGGCTGGTAAAACCATTCTAAACTGACCATGTAGAAATGCTTTATATACATATATCATTTGCACACAACACATACACCCACAAACTGTCACAATTTACAAAATGAAATTTTATGTATTATATGCACATGCACATACTATATATATATATAATGAGAAAATGTGGAAGATACATGTATATATACAAATGAATTAAGGCAATGTAAGTCATCACTAGTGTTTCAGATCATGGGTTTGGACTGTGCTGTTCTTAACGAACAAAATACAATTGGTGTGTGTGTGTGTGTGTGGGGGGGGGGGGGGGGTGTTTCTGCTGTTAAGACACACATCTGTACCAATGAGCATCTAGCCTTTTAATCTGTATATTATATAAATAGATTGACCAGAAGATGGCGACAAGAGCGTAAACCAAGATGGTTGTATTGTGTATATTTTAGGATTAAAATGTTATTGGACGGAGCGACTTTAAAAAAAGATGACGTTCACAGACTAAACTGTTGTCAAGTCTAGAAAGGAAACATTAAGACACTTATCTTACAATAAAGCAAAAATTCTGGCAACATAGTACAATGTAGATATATATCACAGATCTAGTGCACACAAACATCCTGACGTTGATGGCTTCAGCAATATAAAAACGTATAAAAAGATCATCAGAAAATATCAACCAGAAAATATCAATGACATAATAAATTAAAAAAACACTTTCCTTAGGCACTGTCAATCGTTCTAATTAAAAACTTTTTTTCATTTCCTTTAAGTTTTAGAATTCAAACCGAATACTGAATAAAAACCAATAATAATTAGTTTTTTTGTGTGAATAGTCTTTTGACAGAACAAATTTAGTATGCTGACACTAATAACAGAAAGTCCTACCCAAGAGGCAATAGTCACAGAAATTAGACCAATTCTGATTTTGTCCATCATAACAATAATAATTTTTATATCCACTGTTTCCTGCAAAACTCAACATGGTTTAAGATGGTTGAAGGCTGCGTTCCTTGGTTCCAACAAGAAGATGAACTCCAAGACTTCTCTGTGGTCCACCCTACGACTGGGTCACATTGATTGGATCTAAGACGGGATATTTCAGAGTCAGTTGGTTGGTCATGGACTCGTACTTGATCGCATGCTCTTTCCGCTCCTCCTGTAGCCAGTACAGCATTTCTATCCGGTCCCACTTCATTTTCTCATCATACGGACGACCCTGTAATGAACAATAATTTTCTCAACATACGGACGACTCTGTAATGAACAATAATTTTCTCAATGTACGGACGACCCTGTAATGAACAATAATTTTCTCAATGTACGGACGACCCTGTAATTAACAATAATTTTCTCAACGTACGGACGACCCTGTAATGAACAATAATTTTCTCAATGTACGGACGACCCTGTAATTAACAATAATTTTCTCAACGTACGGACGACCCTGTAATGAACAATAATTTTCTCAATGTACGGACGACCCTGTAATGAACAATAATTTTCTCAATGTACGGACGACCCTGTAATGAACAATAATTTTCTCAATGTACGGACGACCCTGTAATTAACAATAATTTTCTCAATGTACGGACGACCCTGTAATTAACAATAATTTTCTCAATGTACGGACGACCCTGTAATTAACAATAATTTTCTCAACGTACGGACGGCCCTGTAATAACAATAATTTTCTCAACGTACGGTACCCTGGACGTACGGACGACCCTGTAATGAACAATAATTTTCTCAACGTACGGACGACCCTGTAATGAACAATAATTTTCTCAACGTACGGACGACCCTGTAATGAACAATAATTTTCTCAACGTACGGACGACCCTGTAATGAACAATAATTTTCTCAACGTACGGACGACCCTGTAATTAACAATAATTTTCTCAACGTACGGACGACCCTGTAATTAACAATAATTTTCTCAACGTACGGACGACCCTGTAATTAACAATAATTTTCTCAACGTACGGACGACCCTGTAATTAACAATAATTTTCTCAACGTACGGACGACCCTGTAATTAACAATAATTTTCTCAACGTACGGACGACCCTGTAATTAACAATAATTTTCTCAACGTACGGACGACCCTGTAATTAACATAATTTTCTCAACGTACGGACGACCCTGTAATTAACAATAATTTTCTCAACGTACGGACGACCCTGTAATTAACAATAATTTTCTCAACGTACGGACGACCCTGTAATTAACAATAATTTTCTCAACGTACGGACGACCCTGTAATTAACAATAATACGGAACCCTGTAAATAATTTTCTCAACGTACGGACGACCCTGTAATTAACAATAATTTTCTCAACGTACGGACGACCCTGTAATGAACATAATTTTCTCAACGTACGGACGACCCTGTAAACAATAATTTTCTTAACGGACGACCCTGACAATAATTTTCTCAATGTACGGACGACCCTGTAATTAACAATAATTTTCTCAATGTACGGACGACCCTGTAATTAACAATAATTTTCTCAACGTATGGACGACCCTGTAATTAACAATAATTTTCTCAATGTACGGACGACCCTGTAATTAACAATAATTTTCTCAATGTACGGACGACCCTGTAATTAACAATAATTTTCTCAACGTACGGACGACCCTGTAATTAACAATAATTTTCTCAATGTACGGACGACCCTGTAATTAACAATAATTTTCTCAACGTACGGACGACCCTGTAATTAACAATAATTTTCTCAATGTACGGACGACCCTGTAATTAACAATAATTTTCTCAACGTACGGACGACCCTGTAATTAACAATAATTTTCTCAACGTACGGACGACCCTTTTAAAATTAGTAATAATAATAACTTTCTCTTTGTTAAAAAAAAATAAAAAAGTTTGTTTAAAGTGTGTTTTGTTTAACGACACCACTAGGGAACATTGATTTATTAATCATTGGCTATTGAAAAAAAGAAAAAAGATGTTTTATTTAATGACGCACTCAACACATTTTATTTTCAGTTATATGGCGTCGGACATATGGTTAAGGACCACACAGATATTGAGAGAGGAAACCCGCTGTCACCACTTCATGGGCTACTCTTTTCAATTAGCAGCAAGGGATCTTTTATATGCACCATCCCACAGACAGGATAGTAAATACCACGGCCTTTGTTACACCAGTTGTGGAGCACTGGCTGGAATGAGAAATAGCTCAATGGGCCCTCCGATGGGGATCGATCGTGCATCAGGCGAGCGCTGTACCACTGAGCTACGTCCCGCCCCTGGCTACTGAATGTCAAAGACATAGTCTTAGAGAGGAAACCTGGAACCTTTTACCATTAGTAGCAAAGGATCAGACATGATAGCACATACAACGACCTTTGATATACCAACTGTAGTGGACTTGGCTTCTTTTTGTAATGACTGTGTAATTAACAATTATCATTATCTACCAGTATGGATGTAGTTAACAATAATAATTTTATAATTTCATGGATAACCATGTCATTAATCCAACGCCATATAGCCGTAAGTAAAACGTGTTAGTGCATTGTTAAATAAAACATTTCCCTTCCATGTAATTAAATACAGTGACTCTCTCTCTGTGACGATCCTGTATTTAACAGTAATCATTATCTCACTGCATGGATGAGCCTGTGTTTAACACAATCATTCTTTCACCATGATTTACCTTGAAGGTAACTGTATCCTTGAATTCCTCTCTCAGAACTTCCAGGTGCATTCTGATCTCAGTGTCCAGCCTCTCAATCACCTGTCGGTGAGGAAAAACAATCAGACAGGTGATTAGTAATAACATTATCGCCATATTCATTGTAATAATCACACTGCAGAATCATAACATACTTTTTGTCCTAACACGTGTGTGTGTGTGTGTGTGAACAGAAATGACTACAGGGGTACTGGGTTTTTTTTTTATCTCACTCCCCCCCCCCCCACCCAAACCTCTCCCAGCTTATGCCCCCTGCTTCAAATATTGTTGCACCATTACCACAGATGATATACTAGCTCAGCCTGAGCAATATGTATAAGGGATTTACAATGTATTTAATTTCTTCTCTTTTTTTGCTATAAGATATAACCCCAATTAAAAAGAAAAGAAACAAAATGACAAATTAAGGACTGATGAGTAAATAAATAACTATTTACTCATATGATTAAAAATATCTTGCGTCTATACACAGCAATCCGACTGGTCGAGAGGTGCTTATTTTTTTTCATTCATATCTCGATGAACTAAAACAAATTAAGCCACGCCTACTTAACCCACTCCTTCCGCCATAACTCGCACCACTTATTCAGGCAACCATATTTAGATATTGTGAAGAAAACACATTTGAAAGATACAAAAAGCGATACAATTGTGCCATAGATACCATGTAATATTGCACATTTTTATACAATAAATTAATGGAAAGTACTACAGCAGAGTAGACATACGCATCGAGTCATCGCTAGTGTAATGAGACTCGGTCGGTGGTCAAAGTAATTTAGGAACGTTTGCACCTGAAACATACTTGTAGGCGTAGTTCTACAGCTGTTGATAAAAATTAAACAGTTCCCCCGACAGTGTAAATGTTTGACACATTCCCTTTATTCACATTCATGAAATATAAACTAAATACAAATCGGACAAATCCATAACTTAACAAGCGATCAAAATGCACACAGCTAAACCTAGTGGAAATGGTGTCGCTTATAAAAATTACGTCATTTACCAAATGATGTCATTTGGCAATCATCTGATTCAAATGAATTCTTACGCGACATATGTATCAATGAAGTTTACACTTACAATACCACAGGCATATTTAAAACTAAACAAAACAAATTGAGACAGACAGTGACTGTTACATGTAAATTATGCATATAAATTTAATTATAAGATTTGACCGCAATTATTTTTTTAGTTCATGCAAGTATGAACTGAAAAAAATGATGTGCACTTTTGTATGACCTTCTACGTGGTGTCATACAGTGTGCACATTGTTGTTGCTTTTCGGTTCATACTTGCATGAACCAAAAAATAATTGTGATCAATTTTTAAGTGTTACGTCCCACTAAAACATAAAGTGGGACATAATGCCTTGACGTCATACGATTACGTTAAATGGTTTGTGCACTGTGACCATATCGGAACGTCAGTCAATTCCATTGAATTCATGCAGTGAAATAAATTAAAATTGATTATGCATAATAAATAGGATATAAAAGTCGCTACCATTTCACATCATGTTTATGTCCATCATGAAATAAATTTCAGTCACTCACTAAAGCTCATGATAACTCAAACTAATTTCACTAAGGACATAAACATGCCACACAGTGGAAGCTTGATTAATTAATATATCCTACAAAAATAGAAGGTAAACAAGAAAACCTATAGGCCACATTTTTGTTAAATTAACAATAAATGTAGTATATATATTTAACTGATTAGCTGTTTAAGAAATTAGCCAAATTAAAAAATTTCACAAAGGGAGATAATTAATTTAAATAACCCACGACAGCAACTTGAACCCCTTTAAATTGATTGTAGCATTATATACTCTCAGTATAATTGTGTATATGAAAAAGGTACCCAGACTTTTTGCTGACAAATGTTTTGCCAAGTCTGTTAGCCGAAAAATTGTTCTGTCTCTATGCCGAATCTGAACACTAACCCCAACCCAAACATGAAACCGTAACCATTAAATTTTGTCAGTGTAAGGTCCAGCCGTAAAGAAAAATGTCTCCAAGTCCTCTTATTGGGGGTAATTGTACACTGAGTTAATATGAGGAAGGAAGTAAATGTTTTATTTAACGACGCACTCAACACATTTTATTTACGGTGATATGGCCTTAGTCATATGGTTAAGGACCACATAAAAACTGAGATAGTAAACCCATTGTCACTTCATGGGCTACTCTTTTCGATTAGCAGCAAGGGATCTTTTATATGCACCATCCCACAGACAGGGTAGTACATACCACAGCCTTTGTTACACCAGTCATGGTGCACTGGCTGGAGTGAGAAATAGCCCAGTGGGCCCACTGACAGGAATCGATCCCACACCAACCACGCATCAAGCGAGTGCTTTACCACTGGGCTACGTCCCGCCCCTGTGAGAAAAGATTACAATATAACACTTTCCAACATTGTGGTATTGATTGAAGAAAATGTGGTGGATATACAGAGATTAATGTTCCAATTGGACTGAATTAGCCAGCTCTTGCACGGTGCTAGATAAATCTATCTGGCCCCCCCAAGGGCTAAATGATTTCTAAATATGCCTGATGTCATATCTCATACTTTTCAGAATTCTGTTGAATTAGGTATTCCCCAATTTGCCATCTCATGTTGTATCATTTAAAAAAAAAACATTTAAACAAATTAATATTTTCAACTTTATATTTATTGTTAAATTGTTACATTTTTAGTCGTTGCATAATGTGGCCTCTATTTTTCTGCGTATGATTAAATGAGTTTGTTAGTGAAATATTTACGAATCACTTTAGAATAAACAAACTGTAGTTTACAAATTTAATCTTTTATAACTGTCATTCAATAGGCAAGAAAAAGAATCTGCCACCATTGTGAGGTATAGATGAGGCAATTCCAACCCGAAGGAACAAATGTTTTTGTAAGGCCCTCAATAAACCTTGGTCGTATTCAGGGTTAATCTCTCTTTCTTGATCATGAGTCGAAAAAATAACCATACATCAGACACTAGTTTTTCAAGTGTGATGAGATAGATGCCACTAAACAAATGTTAATTTTCTTTCATTTGGTCTAGACAAGACAAATGTGTTTTATGAATATATGCAACCATTTTGAGTAACATATGGCTTGTTATTAGTTAGTTTTGTTATGTTTTTTGCTTGATTCTCAAAGATATAGTTGTCATACTATTTTGTATTAAAAACAAATTAGGCAAAAGTTTGGCTTAGTGTGCTATAAATTTCCCACAGCCGCTAACAGAGGTTAAAATTTTTGCTTGTGATAAATACATGTAGTCCAAATTTTTTAAAATAATAATACAAAAAGAAATTATAATGTCAACTCCAACACACCCTGTAGTAGGCACTTCGCTTGCGTGCTTCTTCCAATCTTAATACAGAACTTCGTTTGATGCCTGCAAAACAAAACAGAATTCCATAGCATTTAGGGCAGTATTGCTGTGAGATATTTGAACAAAGGCGTCTTCTATATACTTTCAGTTGATAGACCTCCTACCTAATGACATTGTCACTTGTTAAATATTGTTACTAGTATATAAAGTATAATTGTGCTAGGATATTGTATTGTCTTTCTTTTCTTGCTGTTGATATTATTGGTCATGCCTGTATAATTCATATACGGAAATAAATGATTGATTGATTGATTGATTGATATACATGCCTTAAATTGAAAAACACTAATTTTTAAACACTATAACATATTTATCACTATTACAGCCATGTTTGATCATTTAAGTTAGAAGTACATACATTTCAGTATTTAGAAAATTCATTTTCGTACACCTGAAGTGCTTCTGGTCATCCAGGTTTTTATAATACCTCAAAATGCATTTCTCATAATTGTAAAAAAGCATGTTTGGCCGAGAAATAATGGTTATCAAGACAAGCTCTAGTTATTTTTAGACGGTATTTCCCCGTTTAAACATCACATACTTTAGCTTCTCTCTGTTATAACATCCAAAAATGTTGCAGGTTTTCAGATTAACTAAACTTAGTGTCCATGTTCACGGGCTGAAACTAGGGTCTGCGCTTTTAACTCACTATAGTCTATAAACACACATAAATAACTTATTCATATACAGGACCAAACTTTATAATTTAAACTCACAGTGAAGTAACTAATTAATACAAATGATCTAACTAAATACAGTGAAACCTGTTTAAACTGGACCCTGAAAATACGGAAATCCTGTCAAAACCGGCCAAATTTCATGATCCCAAATTTTCTTATTTAAACCATGTATTAAAAACCTGATAAAACTGAAACCTGTCCATTTTGGAAACCGGTCTGATGTTTGGTTCAGAGATGTAAAATCCTTAATTAATTAACCTGAACAAACCTGTGTAGTGTAAACGAATGAAGAGTCGACTTAACGAAAACATGACTTCCAAAAAACAATGCCGACTGGAATTTATGCTGTGCAGCATCCAGTGTTCCATCACGGGTGACCGATTTCTGCGGTCTCAGCCCAGCTTAGCAGACATCAGAGTTATTAATGCTCAATTGTATTCAATTGTACTGTCCGGTGCAGCGCAAATTCTTTTCAGCGTCAGACAACTCTCAGATACTCACACAGAGTTTCCACCTTTGATTTTTGGTCCATGCACTTTGATAATGAAATACTGACATACAGAGAGTAAAATGCTAGAAACAACTAAATTTAGAGTGAAATACATACACGTGACTTAATTTGTATTTTATACACTAATACAAACAGAAAATGTTATCTTTTCTGCGATAGAAACGAGAAATACGCACATTGGATTTTGCTAAGAAAGAACGAAAATATCTCGAACACCACAGGCTAAACATAGGTGTGTGGAATTATCTGTCATTTTGCAACCTTAATTGTGGTAATAACTAAATTACATTGAAATTTGTTGTTTTTAATGTTTTAATTTTGGTTCATAAATAAGAAAGATACATAACAAAATTGGGATATAGCGACATTATTATTAGTCTGACAGTCACATTCATTGGGTAATTCTAAGACTAGCTTGTTCGTTTACAGTTACGAATTCGATGCTGATGTCAAGGGAAATAACTCTGTATTCTAAAACGTGACCCTCTAAATACCGGACCCTGTCTAAACAGGATAAATATTAGGTCGCCGACATGATCCGGTTTAAACAGGTTTCACTGTATTGGAAAAATAGAGCCAGTATGTTACTTTTCCTTAGAACATGAAAATAAATACAGATGGCAGTGTGTTCAAACTACCTCGATCACTCTTTTCAAAGAATCTGTTTGGATCAGAGGCTTTTCTTTCAAACTTTTCCAGTTTCTCCAGCAGAGTTTCTCTCTGTAGAATCAGGTCAGAGGTCTCCTCCCACTGGTCCATTGCCTGAGAATAATACAAAAATAAATCCATAAAAATAAATATATACTACTTCAAAATGTAATAACCAAAACTCTTTCTTTTGAAATGTCTCTAAGGATTATTAAAAACAAATTTCAGTTTAAAAAAAATATATATATAAAAAATAAAAATAAATAAACTTCAAATTTCAGTTATCAAAACGTTTCCTTTAAAATGTCTTTATGGAATATTAACAAAATTAAAACAAGAATTTGTGGAATTAATCGTCTTGCCTACGATAAGCTTATTCAATATCACTCACAGTTGCATCCATGGATGTTAATCTCAATGCGTATTTAGTCCTTTACATCTGAGGTGTGCAATTGCGTTTACACATCCAAGTGCACCTCAATTTTATTTCAGGAGCATTTTTTATCTTCCACCTAAAAATGTGGCAACATGCAGCATGCCTCCCGATGATTGGTTTAAAAGCAGCTGCTTTAAACCCACCCATTCCCAGTGTTTGAAAATCATCATTATATTGATTCAATGATTGTTCAATGTGTGTTATTCAAAACTTCTTTTTTGTCAGTATGTGCAAGCTTTACAGAAGTTAAAGTTTGTTTTGTTTAATGCACACTAATTTATTAATCATTGGCTATTGGATGTCAAACATTTGGTAATTATGACATATAGTCTTGGAATAAAAACCTGCTAAATTTTTCCATCAGTAGCAAGGGAAATGTTTATATGCACCATTTCCACAGACAAGATAGCACATACCACTGCCTTTGGTGCACTGGCTGGAATGAGAAATATCTTTACAGAAGATCTTTTGTACGGAATTTAAATCACTCGCTTGGAACTTAAGAGGCAAGTGATTTATCACTCGGGTGATATTTTCAAACGTGAAAGACTGGTGTTTAAAAGAATCTCGTTGGGTTGAACTCAGAAGGGTTGAATACACTGCAACACTCAAACCAAAAACAATGTCCTGAGTTACACTTATACATTGTTCACTGAATGATCTACCCTTTAGGTCGAACACTTTCTCGAGCACCGACAGGGTTCGAGCCAACGGGATTCAGCTATATATGTTTCTATTAGAAATTTGTTGATTATCAGAAATAACGGAGAGTTAAAGATTGAAGAAAAGACGTACTTCACTGAGTTTCTTAAAGAAATCGTCACAGCTGTATTTGACAGCCATGTCGAGTTTCTCCTTGTCCGGCATCTGTAGGTGTGACCACACTTTCTCAAGCCGTTCCTGTGGTGTCGGTGGTGCCTCTATTTCCTGTAATATACAACCATCATCATCATCATCATCAATCATCATCATCAACCTCATCATCATCAATCATCATCAACCTCATCACCACAATCATCATCAATCATCATCAACCTCATCACCACAATTATCATCATACATCATCATCATCATCAACCTCACCACCACAGTTATCATCAATCATCATCATCAACCTCATCACCACAATCATCATCACCCTCATCATCATCATCACCCTCATCATCAACAACAACATCATCATCATCCAGTAACAGCATCTGTTATGCAGCTTTTGTATAATGTCTTCAAATGAATAACTTATAATATTTTAAAGTACCTACATGTAACCTGGTAGATGGAAAAAACCATCTCTCAAAATATGTTACAATTTGTGCTTTTTATTGTTTTCTTTTGGGGGGTTTTAAATTAAGTTTTCCAATTTTCACCACTTCTGAGTTGTTAATCTAGGTTTTGATGAAGGAAGGTAGGGAAGTTGTGCTAATATTTTAAAACTGTGGACTCTCTGATTTGATATTAAAACATAAAACGAAGGACCATCAGACGTTGCTATCTTGATGCTGAAGAGACCAAATCAACAGGCTCAAGATGGTGATGGTTTGAAGTAAACTGAAGTTTGGGATGAAAATTGTACCATAGGACGATTTCTTGACCCCAAGATAACGGAGGTGGAGATACACATGTACATGTAATTAACATATGATTGCATTATAAGAACTTTAGATTTCACTTATTTGGGCACAACTTGTATGTTTTATTGTTCTGAGATCTTCAAGGAGCACATGAATCTAATTAACTGAGGATATGAAACGGAAGTGATATGAAGGGTTGTAGATATTCAGAAATGCAGTTTGAATTATTTCAAGCTACAGGTAATTTAGGCTTAAAATTTCAGATTTTTAGTTGAAATTGTTTAGTAGTCGATATGTTTAGTTATTTTGGGGTACATTTATAGTACATACTTATTTTGGGCATACCCTTTACTGTTGTGAGCTTGATGCAATCTAAAGCCTCGACTACTAAACAAGTGTAAGATATCGGTTGGGTATACACTACCAGGTATATCATCGGTTGGGTACACACATGTGACAGTTACGTCAAAGTTGACCTACAGACAAGTTCAAGGCATACTAGTATGTACATAGTGTCCTGGCTTGAGATTTTCAAAGCCAACTTAGCACTACGAAATCATAAAACCACCGCAGGCTGTGACGTCAGTACAGCACACGTCATAGTGACATCATAGCTCACAGTGGTTTTATGATTTCGTAGCGCTAAGTTAGCTTCAAAAATATGGGCCCAGTACTCCAAGTGTTCTACATGACATTTGTATACTGATGGAAAGAAATAAGGGAACACATCAAATGGTAGACCAAATTTAATTCACAACTAGCGTAGTAATGTCTGTATTTCATACCAAGTTGTAATGTGGGATTGAATGTCTGTAGTGTTGAATGAGCTGCCTATATGTTCCCAGTCAACATTTGACAATTTGAATTGATTTCTGATGCAGTCATTATTTCTTGTTGCTATTTGTGTGATCCTTTATTTCTTTCCATCAGTATATGTTTCATGTTAGTAATAATCTCAAATAGTAAACAATTCTCCATTTAACATGGTATACTCATTTTGAAGACGGACACTGTATCTTTGGTTTGCAAAATTACTTGTACAATATGGTGCTAATGAATTTCACCAGATTTGTACTATCTGCATTTTACAGAATCCAACTTGATGCATGTACAACCAAACTGTTTTGTACCCCCCCCCCCCCCCAACCAAAAAAAGGTTTGTTTTGTTTAACAACAGCACTAGAGCACATTGATTTATTAATCATCGGCTATTGGATGTCAAACATTTGGTAATTTTGACATATAGTCTTAGAGAGGAAACCTGCTACATTTTTCCATTAGCAGCAAGATATCTTTTACATGCACCATCCCACAAGCAGGATAGCACATACTATGGCCTATGATATACTACAGGGCTAGCTCTGGGTAAACTTTACAAATTGCAGAAATTGTCAGTTATTTTCTACAAGATGTCAATTATTACATGAAATTATTTCGCCCGAACTAAAATAAAATTCACCAACTGCTTTCAAAATTTGCAACTGGCGAATTTGGCAAGTGCCAGAGTTAGCCCTGTACCAGTCGTGGTGCACTGGCTGGAACGAGAAACAGCCCAGTGTTTCCACTTGACAGAAATCGATCCTAGATTGACAGCGAATCAGGACCCCGTTCCACAAAGCGATCTTAGCCCTAAGATCACCGTAACTGCACAGATAACATATGCACTTAAGGTGATCTTAGCGCTAAGATCGCTTCGTGGAACGGGGTCCTGGTGAGCATTTTACCACTGGGCTATGTCCCACCCTCGATTTGTACTAAGACATATAACAGCAGCAAGTTACAACAAAAGGCATACAGACACCCATTCAGTGGTGACAACTATCAGTAATGTTGCCACACTGACGGAGACAGGTAAAACTCTTACTTCGAAGGATCGTTCAGATGCTGCCATAGAAGTGTCTGTCATCTTTGATGTCCTGAAAATTCAATTGTGCAATAATTAAAAAAAAGAAAAGAAAAAAAAAAGTGTATGCTTGCATGCAGGACAAAGAAAACAAAAACAAACATACAATAATAAAAAAATTCCATAGGTGAGAATGTCAATTGCCTGGTAACCAACATGCACAGTACCAGATAACTAAAATGTTTGTTTGTTTGTTTGTTTGTTTGTTTTCTTTAACACCACCACTAAAGCACATTGATATGTTAATAATTGGCTATTGGATGTCAAACATTTCGTAATTCTGACTCATAGTCAATAGAGGAAACCCACTACATTAATTTTTCTTAATGCAGCAAGTGATCTTTTATATGCACTTTCCCACAGACAGAAAAGCACATACCACGGCCTTTGACCAGTTGTGGTGCACTGGTTGGAACGAGAAAACCCCAATCAGTTGAACGAATCCATTGAAGTGATTCAATCCTGTGATGCAAGCACCTCAAGCGAGCACTCAACCAACTAAGCTAAATCCTGCCCCTCAGATAACTAAATAACAGAAGGAAGGAATGTTTTATTTAACGACGCACTCAACACATTTTATTTACGGTTTTATAGTGTCAGACATATGGTTACGGACGACACAGATATTGAGAGAGGAAGACTGCTGTTGTCACTTCATGGACTACTCTTTTCGATTAGCAACAAGGGATCTTTTATATGCACCATCCCATAGACAGGATAGCACATACCACGGCCTTTGATGTACCAGTTGCGGTGCACTGGCTGAAGCGAGAAATACTAAATAATAGATTAAGATATTCCAATGTACACGTGGATCAGTGTTCTGTACTTAAGTGAGGAAATTGTGTCCAATCTTTCAGTAATCCTCAACTTTCTTTTGGTAGGTTGATTTGCAGTTCTCTAAAAACTACAACACATACAAATGTATTATAAAGGGAAGTAATTCAACACAGACAATAGGTTGTCAATCCTCAAGATGCTTATCTTATATGATGGTAAGAAACGCTGTTTAAATTTTTAAAAACCCAACAAGTGTACAGTGCTGATAAATTATGTCTTGCATGTTTGTTACCCTCACAGCCTTTGACTAGGGCCCGTGCTTATAAAACTTTTAGAGTCCAGACTCAATCTCTAATGACGTCACACGCATACAATTGGTATGGCGTTGTCATGACATTGGTGTATCAGACGCAAGTTTTAAAAGCACCAGACCTGTTGAACAGGTTCATGCAGATGTCAAGTTTTTTATCCAGTTTTTGTGTATCCATCTGCCTGCATGTCTGTCTGTCTGTCTGTCAGTCTGTGTGTGCATGCATAATCATGCTTGTGCATGTGATGAAAAACTGTTGACACAAAAACATAAACACAATACTATAGCTATATAACTCCTCTATGTGACCTCCACGAGTTTCTTTACTAGCGAGACAAAACCATAAACCAATAGTTCGTCCCATCCTACTAAAAAAATGTGGGTTTTTTGGTAAATAATTTCAGTTGTAACAAAACAAGTAAAAGTGTTTTGGGAATAAACAAAAAACAAACTATTTTTGTGTGCAAATTTAGAAAACAATCGGCTCGGAAATAAATAACTTGTAGTAAATTCCATAGTATGAAGAAAAGCGATCACTATGGGGAGGACTATAACTGTCATTTCACTTCATTTTAGCTTATTTTCGTACCAATTAGGTTCAAGTATGCTGTCCTGGGCATACATCTCAGCTATCAGGGCTGTCTATCCAGGACAGTGGGTTGGGTTAGTTGTCATTGGTTAGTGGTTAGTGAGAGAGAAGAGGGGGTAGTGGACTTACACCTACCCAATGAGTCATTAAAACTTGCTCTGTGTGGAAACCGGTACCGGGATGCGAACCCTGTACCTACCACCCTTATGGCCGATGGCTTAACCACGACACCACCGAGTCCAGTACCCACCAACAACTTACTGTGATAATCAGGTTTTGAGTTATGGGCCTTGAATAAACTCCCGATAAAGTCAAACTTTTGTCAAAAATTAATAAATTCCCATGAAAATCAAACTTGATCTGGCCATAACTTTGCTGCGAACCCTGTACATACCAGCCTTATGTCCAATGGCTTAACCACGACACCGCCGAGGCCGGTTATAACTGTCAATCTACATGCAAATGGAAGACACAGTAAGGGAAATAACCTCTACAGCTCGGCTCCATGGTTTGTTACTAGTGAGGCAAGAGGATTACCTGGATCGCTCAAGTTCCTGTTTATACTGCCGGACCATGGCCACTCTCTCCTGAAGGGTCATCGCGGTGGCTTGAGTGTCGGCCGGTTTGTCGCCTTTCTCTTCAGTCTTCTCCTCTGAAAGAAGGCCATCAGTGATATGAACAAAACAAACATTTTCAACACAATAATACCCATATATACAAATAACAGGGGCCTATTTCACAAAACATTGTACGTTTACGTCTGCGACTAGCACTTACTAGTATTCAGGTCATACGTTTATACGTGTTTGGCATCTATTTCACACAGAAACTTACATCATTATGGAAGACAGGCATCGAAATAAGCATTGTGTCTGGTAACCCATTTACAGGTTACCACAAAATATAGCCTGGTAACCTATAGGTTACCACAACTATATAATAGTTAGAATTGAATTCCTGTTACTACTACTTTTTAACACCCTTACATGTGTGCCAGATGATTATTTTAGTATACATGTATTTATGAATGTTTTGAAATTGTATCGGTGCGCGCGAACATCGGTACGAGAAATGAAATCCAGAAGTAAATTTATCTAGTGGGCGCTGCTTAAATGCGGACTGCCGAAATTGCGTGCAATTGCACAAGTGCGCACGAACACCGGTGCAATTTTGTACGAGAAAACGAAATGCGGAAATAAATTTATCTAGTGGATTCTGCTTAAATGCGGAATGACTATAATTGCTTGCAATTGCACAAGTGCGCGTGAACCGTGATGCAATTCCTTACTAGAAAATTAAACGTGGAAGTCCGGAATACATTGCCTGGTTTACGTTTGGAAACGAAACTACCGTACGTTGTGGTAACCTCCTGGTAACCCGAATGACCGTTCTCAACTTAATTCGATGCCTGGAAGATGGAACATTTTAAAGACCAAAGAAAATTAAATGCTTGCACTTCAACCTACATTAGTTGGTGTTTCAGTAGTAATAAGTAGACTTACATTCATGTGCAAAATTTGGCTAACAATGTTTTGGAAATTGGGCCCTGCATGGTCGTATAAAATACAAAAAGTTAAAGTTTGTTTTCTGACTCGTAGTCAACAGAGGAAACATTTTCCCATTAGCAGCAAAGGATCTTCCACATGCATTTTCTCTCACATAGGAAAATACAAAACACGGCCCTTGACCAGTTGTGGTGCACCGGTTGGAACAAGAAAAAACCCAATCAGTTGAATGGATTCACCGAGGTGGTTTGATCCTGTGATGCAAGCACCTCAGGCAAGCACTCAACCGACTGAGCTAAATCCTACCGCTATAAAATACAAATGATCACATGATCATAACTTGACCAAAAAATTTACCTACTGAAAAACAAATATTCTGAGAGTACTGCTAAAATAAAACACATCCCCTACCTGGCCCCACAAACTTCCTAAGTTCAAAGTCCATGACTCTGTCAAACATGGATACGTTCCAGCTTTGACAGAGTTAAGCCAGTGCACCACAACTGGCATATCAAAGACTGTGGTATGTACTACCCTGTCTGTGGGATGGTGCATATAAAAGATCCCTTGCTGCTAATCGAAAAGAGTAGCCCATGAAGTGTCTGACACCATATAACCGTAAATAAAATGTGTTGAGTACATCGTTAAATAAAACATTTCTTTTTTCTTTGACAGAGTTATGGCCCTTGAATTCACAAGAAGATCAAACTTGATCTGGCTATAACTCTCTCAGAAAATGGATAAATCCCCATAAAAGTCAAACTTGGTCCATAACTCTACATGATAAACCTACAAACAAAATTTCAGCTCAATATCTTGAGGATTGTGAAAACAGTCCGGAAAACCATACGTAGGACAAATGGACAGACAGACAGAAAGACGGACACAACATCTATAGTCCTCTCCAGAAGAAGAAGAAGAAGAAGAAGAATCCCCCAAAACCAACATTACTAAGTGACTCCTACCTAGAAACAGCAAAGGATCTTTTATATGCACTTTCCCATAACCAGGACAAGACATACTACAGCGTTTGTTGTACCAATCATTGGGGGTACAAGTTGGGATGGGAATTTTTTTTGAGGCTATGAGGACAATTGATCATCCAGCCCATTGCACCTCAGTTGCAGAGATGCCAACCCTAGTTGGAGTGTCATAGGAATTCAGCCCTTCAAAAACAGGAATCCCACCCCCCAAAATAGGAATGTTATCAGTGATGGAGTGATGGCTCAGGAGTGCGTTTTTCGAAATTTTGGTAAAGTCGAGTTCAAGGCTGTACCCAATCAGCAAACATCGTGGCTGTTTGGAAGACTGATTGCTAGACTGGTTTATTCTATATCGACAGGCTTGCTATGCTCGCTATTCGGAATCCATAAGTTTAAAGAACAAGGCAGGAAACCAATCTACGATTATTGACGGTGAAGAGGGAAAAAGTTCCATTTCTCCGGTGTTAACATCTGTGCCTTCCAAAAAACGATCTGACACCAAATACGCGAAACTACGATTTTCTTTCTAAAAACTGGAATTTCGAACAAGACAATCGTAATAGCGTAATCTATGCTTTAAATTCGTAATGATTCCGCCAAATTCGTAATGGTTGGCATCTCTGCCATTGTACACATGATAGCTTAAGTAGTGAAATTAAAGTCAGTGAAAGAAAGGGCGAGAACAGTGTTCACATGAGAGAAGAAACCCACCTTCCACTACTGGATCCTTGCCCAGTCCACCAATAAGAACTGTGTTGCAGTTCCAGTAACCTTCCTTATACTCGTTCTTCTGAGCTTTCAACTCGTTAAGCTTGGCCTCGAGTTCTCTGTAAATATAAATACCAGGTAGCATATGATAACTGAAGATGGCTTGCTCAAGATTAATATATTATTCTTGATCTGATTCAATAAAACACAGTACAATTTGGGCAGATACTAGACTAAGTAACTATTTCTGTTTTACTTGTGAAAGCCCAATTACACAGAAGAAGAAGGAAATTGTTTTATTTAACGACACACTCAACACATTTTATTTACGGTTATATGGCGTCGGACATATGGTTAAGGACCACACAGATACTGAGGGAGGAAACCCGCTGTCGCCACTTCATGGGCTACTCTTTTTGATCAACAGCAAGGGATCTTTTATATGCACCATCCTATAGACAGGGTAACACATACCACGGCCGTTGATGTACCAGTCATGGTGAACTGGCTGGACCCAATTACACAGATGATATGATAATGGACAACCCCAGCCACCCACAAACATTTGTTTTTCTTCAACTTATTTTTGTGCTTATATCCAAATAAGGTTCAAGCATGCTGTCCTGGGCACACACCTCAGCTATAGTCCTCTCTGGGCAGTCGTGGTTAAGCCATCGGACATAAGGCTGATAGGTACAGGGTTTGCAGATTTCCTTCCTTCCCACTCAGAGCGAGTTTTAACGACTCAATGGGTAGGTGTAAAACCACTACACCCTCGTCTCTTCACTAACCACAAATCACTAACAACTACGTTAACTGACTGCAGTCTAGGGCAGTCAGTTAGTTGTTAGTGGTTTGTGGTTAGTGAGAGACGAGGGTGTAGTGGTTTTACACCTACCCATTGAGTCGTTAAAACTCACTCTGAGTGGGAAGGAAGGAAATCTGCAAACCCTGTACCTATCAGCCTTATGTCTGATGGCTTAACCACGACACCACCGAGGCCGGTACCCACCAACAACTTACTGTGATAATCAGGTTTTGAATTATGGCCCTTGAATAAACTTAAGAAAGTCAAACGTGATCTGGCCAAAACTTTTGTCAAAAATTTATAAATTCCCATGAAAGTCAAACTTGATCAGGTCGTAACTGTTAAAAATTAATAAATCCCCATGAAAATCAAACTTGATCTGGCCATAAATGTCAAAAATTAACAAATTCCTATGAAAATCAAACTTGATCTGGCTTTAACTCTTTCATAAATTAATAAATCCTCATGAAAATCAAACTTGATCTGGTCATAACTGTCAAAAATTAATGAACTCCTATAAAAGCCAAACTTGATCTGGCCATAACTGTCACAAATTAAGAAATAACCATGTAAGTCAAACTTGATCCGCCATAACTCTGTCATAAATGACTAAACTCCCATGAAAGTCAAACTTGATCTCGCCATAACTCTGTCATAAATGAATAAACTCCCATGAAAGTCAGACTTGATCTGGCCATGCATAACTCTGTCATAAATGACTAAACTCCCATGAAAGTCAGACCCGATCTGGCCATAACTCTGTCATAAATGACTAAACTCCCATGAAAGTCAGACTTGATCTCGCCATAACTCTGTCATAAATGAATAAACTCCCATGAAAGTCAGACCTGATCTGGCCATAACTCTGTCATAAATGACTAAACTCCCATGAAAGTCAAACCTGATCTGGCCATAACTCTGTCATAAATGACTAAACTCCCATGAAAGTCAAACTTGATCTGGCCATAACTCTGTCATAAATGAATAAACTCCCATGAAAGTCAGACCTGATCTGGCCATAACTCTGTCATAAATGACTAAACTCCCATGAAAGTCAGACTTGATCTGGCCATAACTCTGTCATAAATGAATAAACTCCCATGAAAGTCAGACCTGATCTGGCCATAACTCTGTCATAAATGAATAAACTCCCATGAAAGTCAGACCTGATCTGGCCATAACTCTGTCATAAATGAATAAACTCCCATGAAAGTCAGACTTGATCTGGCCATAACTCTGTCATAAATGAATAAACTCCCATGAAAGTCAAACTTGATCTCGCCATAACTCTGTCATAAATGACTAAACTCCCATGAAAGTCAAACTTGATCTCGCCATAACTCTGTCATAAATGACTAAAGTCCCATGAAAGTCAAACTTGATCTGGCCATAACTCTGTCAAAAAGGAATAAACTCCCATTAAAGTCAAACTTGATCTGGCCATAACTCTGTCATAAATGAATAAACTCCCATGAAAGTCAGACTTGATCTGGCCATAACTCTGTTATAAATGAATAAACTCCCATGAAAGTCGGACTTGATCTGGCCATAACTCTGTCATAAATGACTAAACTCCCATGAAAGTCAAACTTGATCTGGCCATAACTCTGTCATAAATGACTAAAGTCCCATGAAAGTCAAACTTGATCTGGCCATAACTCTGTCAAAAAGGAATAAACTCCCATGAAAGTCAAACTTGATCTGGCCATAACTGTCATAAATGAATAAACTCCCATGAAAGTCGGACTTGATCTGGCCATAACTCTGTCATAAATGACTAAACTCCCATGAAAGTCAAATTTGATCTGGCCATAACTCTGTCAAAAAGGAATAAACTCCCATGAAAGTCAAACTTGATCTGGCCATAACTCTGTCATAAATGAATAAACTCCCATTAAAGTCAAACTTGATCTGGCCATAACTCTGTCATAAATGACTAAACTCCCATGAAAGTCAAACTTGATCTGGCCATAACTCTGTCATAAATGAATAAACTCCCATGAAAGTCAGACTTGATCTGGCCATAACTCTGTCATAAATGAATAAATCCCTATTGTACACAGAACAGTTATCATACAGGACACTCCCATCCCTTTCCAATGAATATACTAATTTTTGACTGGATTACATCCAACTCCAAACAGTATTTACATGTCCATATCCATTTAAAGTTCAGATATGTCCACCCTGCCATGGGCACAGCATCTCTGACATCACCAGTGACCAAGTCCAGGATAGAAGTGGGGTGGGGGTGGTACGTTTTTCTTCTTATCAATTGTGGTATTTTTACCATCCAGTTAACCCCACTACACTTCAGCTATCTCTTTTACTGAAAATCAATGTGCTCTTCAATAGATTCAGTGGGCCCATTGGGTTATTTCTTGTTCCAGCCAGTGCACCAAGATTAGTATATCAAAGGCTGTGGTATGTGCTGTCCTGTCTGTGGGATGGTGCATATAAAAGTTCCATTGCTACTAATGGAAAAATGTAGCAGGTTTCCTCTCTAAGAGTATATATGTCAAAATTACAAAATGTTTGACATGCAACAGCTGATGATCAATAAATCAATGTGCTCTAGTGGTGTCAAAGAAAACAAACTTTAAAACTTTTCAACAAATTCATTAATTAATTTAATTCCTGGTAGATCATCATCGCCAGCCATTGTGCATAACTCCAAACTAAGCGTGTCTGCTTGAGTGGTGTACACTTACCTGTTCAGACTGGACTCAATTTCTGTGATATTATTTCTGAAGAATAGTTAAAGTTTGTTTTGTTTAACAACAACACTAGAGCAATCACTAATTAATCATCAGCTGTCAAACATTTGGTAATTCTGACATACAGTCATCAGAGGAAGCCCGCTACATTTTTCCTAATACAGCAAGGGATCTTTTATATGCACTTTCCCACAGACAGGAAGGAAGGAAGTAAGTAAATGTTTTATTTAACGACGCACTCAACACATTTTATTTACGGTTATATGGTGTCAGACATATGGTTAAGGACCACACAGATATTGAGAGAGGAAACCTGCTGTCGCAAATTCATGGGCTACTCTTTTCGATTAGCAGCAAGAAATCATTTATATGCACCATCCCACAGACAGGAAAGAACATACCACAATCTTTGACCAGATGCGGTGCACTGGTTGGAACTAGAAAAACCCAAAGTGGTCCAATCCTGTGACGTAAGCACCTCAGGCGAGCACTCAACCAACTGAGCTAAGTCGCGACCCTATTTCTGAAGAGTGCTATCACTGAGTGAGTAGCTGCCTGATTGGACTCACCTCTGGTGAGTGGTGGTTTTCAAAGACTTCGTCTTGGAGTGAGTGGCCCCTGGTCTCGTTCTGCTGCCCTCATCCTCATCCTCATCATCGTCGGAATCGTAGAAGTGAAACAGAACAGCCAGGAAATCAGTTTCCTAGGGAGAAAAAGTGGCAGGAGTCTTTTTATTATCCACATGCTTCAACATAACCAACTTAATTAATAAGCACACACGTAATAACAAGTGTAATGATATAATTTTGGGAAGGAAGGAAGGAAATGTTTTATTTAATGACTCACTGAACACATTTTATTTACGGTTATATGGCGTCAGACATATGGTTAAGGACCACACGGATATTGAGAGAGGAAACCTGCTGTTGCCACTTCATGGGTTACTCTTTCTGATTAGCAGCAAAGGATCTTTTATATGCACCATCCCACAGACAGTGTTGCACATACCACAGCCTTTGATATACCAGTCGTGGTGCACTGGCTGGAACAAGAAATACCCAATGGGCCCACTGACGGGAATCAATCCCACACCGACCGTACATCGAGCGAGCACTGTACCACTGTGTTACGTCCTGCCCCGTTATAATTTTGGGAATCGACATCATAACATGACATTGCTTTCCCAGTCCTAAAGTCTGAACCAAATTCTTAACAACTATGATAAATTACCTTTAATTACTGTTACATTTCCACCAACTTTTGTCCAGAAACAAATCGTAAAAAACCATTACAGTGACACTGATTCCACATACGAGATTGTAATGATGTCACCAATATTGATGTCGCTTAGATTGCATAGGACAAAATACATACTGCTTTCTGCCATCTGCCATTTTGCTTGTTTATGGAATATTCTTCAAGAGGGGTGGGTCGATATGACTTAATCTAACAACTTTATGACATGTGCTAAGGTATAGGTACTCATCATGACTTTAGCTAGACTGTGCATGTAGAATATATGACGTCATGTCGTCGCCTTGTTCTAGTTGTGGTTGAAACATTTTGAGACGGGCCTTGTTATTCATAAAAAAGAACAATGATAATATGGATAACAAAGAAATTATTACATCTGCATGTGAATCGTACTGACTTTAACTTGTGTCACGATTCATGTATTACCTTCACTTTCGTTAGGACAATACAAAAATCTTGACACTCGTCTCATAAAATCAGTACGACATACACGCTCAGATAATAATCTCTATGCATTTACCCTCAAATACTCGAAGCCAAACTTATAATACTGTAGATCCTGAAATTAATGCTATCATGATATTAATATGAAAAATGTGAGTCAATTTACGTTACACACATTAATAGATTTGTGCATTTATTTCTAACTTTCCTCTGTGTCAAAGGTTATTCAAATACTAACATATTTAATAAAATACAATTCAGTGTATGCAATAAAGCTAGGAAACAAACGTATATCATTAAAAAAATTATATTTGAAAAGAGGCCACTAACATAAATTTCTTATCACATTTTAGTCCGACTGTTGTCACTTGCATTAATTTAGGGATGCATTTATGATCTATATATAGTAACTATTGTTTGCCTTAAATATTTTCTTTTATTTAACTTTTTTATGATAAAAAGAAATAATTCGACTATCTCCAGATTATTTGGCAATTTTTGTTGTCGTTTTTAAAAAAAAATGGTTTGCTTTAACATCAAAACAACAATAAATGTCTGATCAAGCTGTTTTAGATATATTAAGTATTTTCCCTTTTCTGCAATACTCAACCTGAGTTAAGGTTGATGTCAGGTATTACAGCACCAGTTTTAGCTTTGTACACAATAACTAAAATATCTAACCATAATTCGATTCAGGGTACCATTTTTCACTTTAATATTTTAACACTTGAGCTTAATATTTTGTTTTCATTTCACACTCAATATGGAAGTGACAATTATTTTGACAGGAGTGAAGGTAATCTATAAAGTGAATCCCATAGCTCATAATTGTGTTTTTTAATTACATGTATGTCAATATCTCTACTATAATAAAACATACTAGTCTTTGCTTGTTTTTAAAATGCCAAAAAACCTTTAATGAGTACAAAGCCAAAACAATAGAGCAACAATGTATTGATCTGATCGCAACCTTCTGACTACTGCAGGCAAGATATCTCGCCTGTTGTCACGCCAGCTGACATACTGTACACTGTATACAGTGCATTCCCCAATTCATATTTCCTGCTGAGTTTTTTCACACAGCACTCACCGGATATAATAATATACCAACCAGAAATACATTGCAGCTTTAGTTTTTCATTTTTCAATGGAAAATACCTTGGAATTTTTAGTTCAAAAAATTGTTTTCCACAAGTTTTTTCGCTTGACAACAATGGCGGCACATCATGGACATTTTCAGGAATCGATAGCCGATTGTGACAGCTAATTTGATAATAAATTTTACCATTTTACCAACAACAAAAATCACAAAATATTGGGATATGAATCGTAGTTTGTTTCTCAAAAACATTCTGGTCAGAAAAACAGTTACTGGGAATAATGGACATAAATACTGGACATCTGGCCACAAATGTCCGTAAGTAAATGCAACTTTAAAATTTTGTTGCCTAATTTTAATCAATACGAACTGATCTTTAATATCATAAAAAAAAAAAAACCCACAAATATAATCCTTACCAATTCAAATATAAACTTTATTTTATGTATTTATAAAAATTTCAATGAAAATATGTGAGTAAAAGTTGTAAATTTGTCCTCCCTCAACATGGATTTTTGACAAAAATGAATCCAGTAGTCTAAAGGTTAATTGTACACTAGCTACAACAGTACTGCTGTAATATGTGCCTCTAACACGTCCAACCTGTGTGCTGAGGTACTTCATGTAGTCGTCGATGTTCACGGTGCTCTTCCACCAGTGCAGCCACGAGCTGTAGTTGCGAGCCATCTTCTCCGCCACACACACCGGCAGATTCTCAGACTGCATAAACGTCGCGGCCTTTCTCTCTGGGTCAGGGGTCTGTAACAACAGGAAACATGACGTGTTATAACCATTGATTCACGATGTGTAAAACACTGGTTTTATTGTCTCTCCCACTTCACACTGTGCCTAGTCCCTCCTGTAGTCACACCAGCTTCTCTCTCTTCATCTCAAAACACAACATGATCGGTATCTTCAACCACAACATGATCTGTATCATCAACCACAATATGATCTGTATCATCAACCACAACATGATCTTTATTTTCAACCACATTGTCTTTTCAACCAAACATGATCTGTATCATCAACCATAACATGTTCTGTATCATCAACCACATGTTCTGTATCGTCAACCACATGTTATATTTCTTCAAACAACATGATCTGTATGATTAACCACAAAATGATCTGCATCATCAACCATAATATTCTGTATCATCAACCACATGTTGTCTCTTCAACCACAACATGATCTGTATCATCAACTACAACATGATCTGTATCATCAACCACAACATGATCTGTATCATCAACCACAACATGATCTGTATCACAACATGATCTGTATCATCAACCACAACATGATCTGTATCATTAACCATAACATGTTCTGTATCTTCAACCACAACATAATTTGCATCATTAACACAACATTATCTGCATCATCAACCATAACATGATATGTATCATCAACCATAACATGTTCTGTCTCTTCAATCACAACATGATCTGTATCATTAACAACAACATGATCTGTATAATTAACCACAACATGGTCTGTATCTTCAACCACATGTTCTGTATTATCAACCACATGTTATGTTTCTTCAACCACAACACGATCTGAATCATTAACCACAACATGTTCTCTCTTCAACCACAACATAATCTGTATCATTAACCACAATATGATCTGCATCATCAACCATAACATGATCTGTATTATCAACCATAACATGTTCTGTATCATCAACCACAAGTTCTCTTTTCAACCACAACATGATCTCTCTTCAACTACAACATGATCCGTTTCATTAACCACAACACGATCTGTATCATCAACCACAACATGATCTGTATCATCAACCACAACATGATCTGTATCATCAACCATAACATGTTCCCTATCATTAACCACAACATGATCTGTATCAGCAACCACAACATGATCTGTATCATCAACCACAACATGATCTGTATCATTAACCATAACATGATCTGTATCAGCAACCACAACATGATCTGTATCATTAACAACAACATGATCTGTATAATTAACCACAACATGGTCTGTATCTTCAACCACATGTTCTGTATTACCAACCACGTTATGTTTCTTCAACCACAACATGATCTGAATCATTAACCACATGTTCTGTCTCTTCAACCACAACATAATCTGCATCATTAACCACAATATGATCTGCATCATCAACCATAACATGATCTGTATTATCAACCATAACATGTTCTGTATCATCAACCACATGTTCTGTCTCTTCAACCACAACATGATCTGTCTCTTCAACCACAACATGATCTGTATCATCAACCACAACATGATCTGTATCATCAACCACAACATGATCTGTATCATTAACCATAACATGTTCTGTATCATCAACCACAACACAGTTTGTATCATTAACACAACATTATCTGCATCATCAACCATAACATGATCTGTATCATCAACCATACATGTAACATGTTCTGTCTCTTCAAACACAACATGATCTGTATCATTAACCACAACATGATCTGTATAATTAACCACAACATGGTCTGTATCTTCAACCACATGTTCTGTATTACCAACCACGTTATGTTTCTTCAACCACAACATGATCTGAATCATTAACCACATGTTCTGTCTCTTCAACCACAACATAATCTGTATCATTAACCACAATATGATCTGCATCATCAACCATAATATGATCTGTATTATCAACCATAACATGTTCTGTATCATCAACCACATGTTCTGTCTCTTCAACCACAACATGATCTGTCTCTTCAACCACAACATGATCCGTTTCATTAACCACAACATGATCTGTATCGATCAACCACAACATGATCTGTATCATCAACCACAACATGATCTGTATAATTAACCACAACATGGTCTGTATCTTAAACCACGTTCTGTATTACCAACCACGGTATGTTTCTTTAACCACAACATGATCATTAACCACAATATGATCTGCATCATCAACCATAACATGATCTGTATTATCAACCATAACATGTTCTGTATCATCAACCACATGTTCTGTCTCTTCAACCACAACATGATCTGTATCATTAACCACAACATGATCCATTTCATTAACCACAACATGATCTGTATCTTCAACCACCACATGTTCTGTCTCTTCAACCACATGTTCTGTATCATCAACCACAACATGTTCTGATGTGAACATTGAAATGGGCTTCACAACAATGTTTCACAGATAAGAGGTTTTATCATATCAGAAGGTTTTTTCATGTTATCAGGTTTTATCATGTTATCATGTTTAATCATGTTATCAGAAGGTTTTATCATGTTATCATGTTTTATCTTGTTATCAGAAGGTTTTATCATATTTTATTATGTTATCAGAAGGTTTTATCATGTTTTATCTTGTTATCAGAAGGTTTTATCATGTTTTATCTTGTTATCAGAAGGTGTTATCATGTAATCAGAAGCAGAATGAAACACACATCCACAGCAGCCTCTGTAATAGAGTCAAGATTTAAGCCCAGTTATCTGTCCAAACAGGAATGTAGCAGCAAAGTTTGCGACTCATTTGGTCGCAAATGCGACCACTGTTTTCATATGGTGACTGAAACATTTCATACAATCTAATAGTATCTAAAAATACAAGTAGGCGCCATCTGGCTCCTAGAGTTAATGCAAAGTTAAAATTATCCAAGCTCTGCCATTTTGGCTCCACAAGTGTTCACTACATGTATGTAGATGCTTAACCCAGGTTGAAAAAAACTTCCCGTAGATGTCCTATAAATATTATTTGACCGATGGGTGTATACATACCATTGGTGGAAACACATCTTCTCCTTGAAAATTCTTTGGAGGATTTGAAGGTCTACAAAATAGAACAGTAAATACATAGTAAAATGAATGCTATACAATTCTACGCTTATGACTATATTATACATCAGACTAATCCACGTCTTATACCACAATAAACCAATATAACTGAAAGAATGTTTATGTTCAAATAAGCTCTTTGCCATGATTGCAATCATTCATGTGTTAAAGCAGATGGCCAATTCAAATGAAAGGAAACTCTTATCACTTTTTGGGGGGGAGGGGGGTGCTTAAAGGTGATAAATGGTATACTACATCCCCCCCAATTTTTTTTTGCATTACAATAATTTGCATAAATGCTGGGGGTAAAACAGAATTTTATAGGGTAGTTCTACTTGTATACCACGTGGAGGCAAATCTAAACATATTTAATTTACTAGAATGTTTAATCATGAAAACAGAGATAATGCACAAAACAAAAAACATGGTCCAAATACATACGTACCAAGTGTTAAAAAAAAAGAGAGTAAAAATTAAAACTACCTAGTTTATTGGTGTCTCCTTTCATAATGAATTCAAAACTATTAACATGTTTAACAATCAAAGCTTGTTGCCAAATAATACAAGACAAAATGGCTTTGCCAAAACCTACAAATTTTATGACATCTGCAGATTGAAATTAAAAAGGAAGGAAATATTTTATTTAATGATGCACTCAACACATTTTATTTACTGTTATAGAAGTCAGACATATGGTTAAGGACCATATAGATATTGAGAGAAGAAACCCACTGTCGCTACTTCATGGGTTACTCTTTTCGATTACCAGCAATGAATCTTTTATATGCACCATCACACAGACAGGATAGCACATACCACAGCCATAGATATGCCAGTCGTGGTGCACTGGCTGGAACAACAGATTGGTATTAATTTTGCACAACCTGTCAACTAAATTATGGGACATTCCATATGTCCCTGCAAATCTTGTATTTTCTCCACAGGTTTTTATGGTCAACTGCCAATAAAACAAGTTTGTTTTGTTTAACAACACCACTAGAGCACAGTAATTTATTAACCATCGGTTATTGGATGTCAAACATTTGGTAACCTGCTACATTTTTCCATTTAATTTAGTAGCAATGGATCTTTTATACGCACCATCCCACATATACGATAGCACATACTATGGCCTTTGATATACCAGTCGTGGTGCACTGGCTGGAACGAGAAATGGGCCCACCGATGGGGATCGATCCCAAACCGACCATGCTTCAAGCAAGTGCTTTACCACTGGGCTACGTACTGCACCTAACTGCCAATACCCCCCCCCCCTCTACCCCCCAGTGTGTTCATCTGTGACACGGTCTTTACCATGCTTGATGACAATCAGTGTACTTTCCATTAAACCTTACGTTTTGACCCATTTCTTGGCATCATTGCTGCCCCAGGGTGGGTAGCGGTTGCAGTGGAGGTTTGAGTTGATCACTCGCTCTGTGCGTTTCCTCGTCAGTGTCGAGGATGCTGACGTGCCTGTCAGCTGAATGGCGTCTGGTGCCGGCTGGATTGCACTGTCCTGAAAAACACAGAAAACATTAAAGTCCAAACCAAATTGCTAACAACTACTATGAATTATTTTCTTACCTTTAATTACCGTTAGATTTCCCCCAAATTTTGTCCAGACACAAATCGTGAAATAAACATTACAGTGACAGATTCCACATATGAGACTGTAACGATGTCACCGATGTCAATTTTGCTGAGATCACATAGGGCAAAATACATGCAGTTTTCTGCCATCTGCCATTTTGCTTGTTTATGGAATACTCTTCAAGAGGGGCGGAAGCCTCCTCCTAAGTATGTGATGTAATTAATGTGATGTCATGATGAGTGCATTATACTTTAGGGCAGGTCAAAGTGTTGTTGTATTCCGTCATATTGATTCACCCCTCTTGAAGAGTATGCATGTATTTTTCCTTATGCAATCTCAGCAAAGTTGATATCAGTGACATCGTTAAGTCTCGTATGTGGAATCTGTGTCACTGTGATGGTTTTATCACGATTTGTATCTGGACCAAATTTAGGAAAAATCTAACGGTAATTAAAGGTTGAAGAGTCATCTGTCATAGTTGTTACCAATTTGGTGCAGACTTTAGGTCACCCAATCAGGGAAGAAGTGCAGTTTTATTTTTAAGGTTTAGGGAGGGAGTGCAATCTGGAAAAAGGGCAAATATAGAATAATATAAGTTGTAGAAGCATCACGAGGGGTATATGGCTTTTTATGTACCCTCTGTGCGTTATTTTACCCCGAGCCAAAGGCGAGGGGGTAAAAGAGCACACAGAGGGTACATAAAAAGCCATATACCCCGAGAGATGCTTCTACAACGAATTTATCTTGCTAACATGTTAAACCATATAGCCAAATAATCAAAATAACACCAGACAATTATTGTTAACAATTTATTAACGGAGCCATACCACGCGGACGCGAACGAAACCACTTGCCAGTGACGAAAAATAGTTCCATCGATAAACGAGGTTTTTTTAACTTCAAATGTTTGTAATACGAAATTTTCTGAAACAGATATTAATTTTAAAAAAAACAAACTTTTTTTTATCAGAAATCTATGTAGTAAAAAAAAAAATATATACTCTTCAAAAAAAGAAACGCAAAAGGGTACAAATGGGTTATAACTCCGATTTTATGTTTCCTACCGGTTCATGCTTTGTGAATATAAGGTCACTGCATGTCCCAAACACATTCCCACGGTTACATTCGATAAAACGCAGCTACTGTACAATAAAGTTCCAAAATGTGAATATTCGCAAAAACGCAGCCACGTGCAAACCATGTCACCACTGCACGTGCGTTGTCTGCACGTGCAACATGAACACCGACAGTATAAAAGTGCAGGGTGTTCGCTTGCCTGGCCTCTGTATCTGGCCGACAGTTGACAATCCAGGACATGCCACGTCTCAGTGAACCGCAGAGAAACAATGCCATCGGCCGACTAGACGCAGGCGAATCCAGAACGGCCGTTGCCAGGGCATTCCATGTGTCCCCAAGCACCATCTTCAGACTGTGGGACCGTTACCAGCAACATGGATCAACACGTGACCTCCCTAGATCCGGTCGACCACGGGTCACTACCCCCGGGTAGGACCGCTACATCCGGGTACGCCACCTTCGGGAACGATTGACTACTGCCACCTCCACAGCCGCTGCAATACCAGGTTTGCGCAGGATATCCGACCAGACCGTACGGAACCGCCTACGTGAGGTAGGAATTCGAGGTGTCATCTTAACACCACAACACCGTCGACTCCGACTGCAGTGGTGCCAGATTCATCGACAATGGCCTCAACTGCGATGGAGACAGGTGTGGTTCAGTGACGAGTCCCGATTTCTGCTCCGACGTCATGATGGAAGATGTCGCGTGTATAGGCGTCGTGGTGAACGTTATGCGGCAAACTGCGTGCAGGAAGTGGACAGATTCGGCGGGGGTAGTGTCATGGTGTGGGCAGCCATCTCACACACTGGCAGAACTGACCTGGTCCACGTGCAGGGCAACCTGAATGCACAGGGCTACATTGACCAGATCCTCCGGCCACACATCGTTCCAGTTATGGCCAACGCCAACGCAGTGTTCCAACATGACAACGCCAGGCCTCACACAGCACGTCTCACAACGGCTTTCCTACAGAACAACAACATTAATGTCCTTCCTTTGCCATCGATATCACCGGATTTGAACCCAATTGAGCATCTATGGGACGAGTTGGACCGACGCCTCCGACAGTGACAACCACAGCCCCAGACCCTGCCCGAGCTGGCAGCAGCCTTGCAGGCCGAGTGGGCCACCATCCCCCGGGACGTCATCCGTACTCTGGTTGCTTCAATGGGCAGGCGGTGCCAGGCAGTTGTCAACACACACGGAGGCCACACCCGGTATTGACTCCAGATGACCTTGACCTTGGTGGTGTGTCCTATCACTTACTCACAATGGACTAGAGTGAATTGTGAACAATCCTGCAACATTTGGTAATTATCGGACTCACCATTCAATAATTAAATCAATTCTCCAAATGTTACGACAATGTGGTTTTGCGTTTCTTCTTTTGAAGAGTATATATAAAAAAATAAAAATAAAAACTAAAAAAAACCTGTTGCTAATCGTGCATTAATACAATAACACCACGACCGTAATTAGGTGGCCGAGTTCAACTTTGCAGCTTTTAAAAGTATTGAAATAGTGTATTTTATAGTAAAAATAAAATTAATTATGTATACTTGATTGATTATCAATGTTATTTATAATCTAATTATTGCTTTAGCATTAACTGGGGTGGCTGGAAACTGTTGGAAATTACAGACGGGGGATAAGAGAATTTGGCTCCGACAACAGGGGTATAAGGGATTTGTCCAATGGCAAACAACCAATGAGATTAAAGAATTTTACATGAAGGCGAGATAAGTGTAACGGTAAGATATGTGATTGTAAAGTTAGATGTAAATTTACTAGTGGTACACGAACGATAAGTCCTATATTGCATTGTGGAACCGAGCATACTAATACTGTCAACCTCAAGATGATCATGGGAAACAGTTCAAGATGATCGTGGGGAACAGTTCAAGATGATCGTGGGGAACAATTCAAGGTTATCGTGGGGAACAGTTGAAGATGATCGTGGGGAACAGTTCAAGGTTATCATGGGGAACAGTTCAAGATGATCGTGGGGAACAGTTCAAGATGATTCTGGGGAACAGTTCAAGATGATCGTGGGGAACAGTTCAAGATGATCGTGGGGAACAGTTCAAGGTTATCATGGGGAACAGTTCAAGATGATCGTGGGGAACAGTTCAAGATGATTCTGGGGAACAGTTCAAGATGATCGTGGGGAACAGTTCAAGATGATCGTGGGGAACAGTTCAAGATGATCGTGGGGAACAGTTCAAGGTCATCGTGGGGAATAGTTCAAGATGATCGTGGGGAACAGTTCAAGATGATCGTGGGGAACAATTCAAGATGATCGTGGGGAACAGTTCAAGATGATCGTGGGGAACAGTTCAAGGTTATCGTGGGGAACAGTTCAAGATGATCGTGGGGAACAGTTCAAGATGATCGTGGGGAACAGTTCAAGGTTATCGTGGGGAACAGTTCAAGATGATCGTGGGGAACAATTCAAGA
Source organism: Gigantopelta aegis (assembly GCF_016097555.1). NCBI lineage: Eukaryota > Metazoa > Mollusca > Gastropoda > Neomphalida > Peltospiridae > Gigantopelta > Gigantopelta aegis. The sequence goes on along the minus strand of NC_054700.1, from coordinate 12,905,482 downwards.
TGATCGTGGGGAACAGTTCAAGATGATCGTGGGGAACAGTTCAAGATGATCATGAGGAACAGTTCAAGATAATCATGGAGAACAGTTCAAGATGATCATGAGGAACAGTTCAAGATGATCATGGGGAACAGTTCAAGATGATCGTGGGGAACAGTTCAAGATGACCGTGGGGAACAGTTCAAGATGACCGCGAGGAACAGTTCAAGATGACCATGGGGAAAGTTCAAGATGATCGTGGGGAACAGTTCAAGTTAACTGTGGGGAATAGTTCAAGATGATCATGAGGAACAGTTCAAGATGATCGTGGGGAATAGTTCAAGATGATGAGGAACAGTTCAAGATGATCGTGGGGAACAGTTCAAGATGATCATGGGGAACAGTTCAAGATGACCGTGGGGAACAGTTCAAGATGACCATGGGGAAAGTTCAAGATGATCGTGGGGAACAGTTCAAGATGATCATGGGGAACAGTTCAAGATGATCGTGGGGAACAGTTCAAGTTAACTGTGGGGAATAGTTCAAGGTTATCATGAGGAACAGTTCAAGATGATCGTGGGGAACAGTTCAAGATGATCGTGGGGAACAGTTCAAGATGACCGTGGGGAACAGTTTAAGTTAACTGTGGGGAATAGTTCAAGATGATCATGAGGAACAGTTCAAGATAATCATGGAGAACAGTTCAAGATGACCATGGGGAACAGTTCAAGATGACCGTGGGGAAAAGTTCAAGATTATCATGGGGAATAGTTCAAGATGATCATGGGGAACAGTTCAAGATGATCATGGGGAACAGTTCAAGATGACAATGGGGAACAGTTCAAGATGTTCAAGGGGAACAGTTCAAGATAATCATGGGGAACAGTTCAAGAGGATCATGGGGAACAAATCTTATTATTTATTTGTACACCTCACATATTACTTACACTGTTCAGTACAAGATGATTATTTCTCTGTACATCTCACTTATTACTTACACTGTCCAGTTCAAGATGATAATAATTTCTTTGTACCCCTCACTTATTACTTACATTGTCCAGTTCAAGATGATCATTATATCTTTGTACACCTCACATATTACTTACATTGTCCAGTTCAAGGTGATCGTGTGGAACAGTTTGCATTATTTCTTTGTACACCTCACGGATTTCATCACTGAGGAAAAGACTCTTGTCAAGATTCTTAACAGTGTTGACATCGATCTGCGAACAGTAATGAGTTACACATTATACACTGTCATCTCGGTGCTGCCGAACACCTGATATGGCTGTCAATATTTGCCTTACACTAAGGAAAGATGACAGGCTACTTTGAGGTTAGCATTAACAGTGATAAATCAAAAAGGAGTGGGGATGAATTAAAAACTAAAAAAAATAACTCAATGAGGCCACTAAAAACAGAGGCATATCAGAAAGTTAAAGCAATGAAAACAACATATCTCCTCAATGAGGTCATTGTAAACAGGGGCATATCAGAAAGTTAAAGCAATAAATTAAGACTACGAAAATATAACATACCTTCTCAAGGAGAACATTGTAAACATAGGCACATCAGAAACTAAAGCAATGAATTAAGACTAAGAAAATGTACAATACCTCTTCAAGTTCAATGAGGTCATTGTAAACTGTGGCATATCAGAAATGAATTAAGACTAAGAAAATGTACAATACCTCTTCAATGAGGTCGATGTAAACCATGGCATATCAGAAATTAATTAAGACTAAGAAAATGTAACATACCTCTTCAATGAGGTCATTGTAAACCGTGGCATATCGGCTGAGTGTGATGGATGACATGCAGACTCTCTCTGACACACGAATGTCTGACGTCTTGACAACAAGCTGAAAACCAACAACATAACACATGAACTAGATAAACGAGCTCTGTACCATAACAAACTCTGACACGTGCATCAAACATCAACAAGAAATAAGTTAATAAACACATTAATTACTCATGTTTTATCAGCCAGACAGCGCCTAGCTACTTGTATTTGTATATAGATAGTATGAAATGTTTTAGTCACCAAATGAAAAAAATTATCGCATATGCGACCAAATTCATGACAAAGAACGTCACATTTCACATATTATTGTAACAGTCAGTTTTGAAACTAACAAATTTAAAGTATTTAATTAAAAATGTGATCAGTAGTAAATGCCTGTCATGTTACTATGGTTTTGATACTAGTTGCATGATTATCATATCGCTTTTGCTTTGTCTAGTTTGGAGAAACCTTGAGGTGTTTTCTTTTATAGATACATCATATGTCCTCAAACAAGTGCACCCCCCACCCCCTCCATCCCCTCCATACAGCTAGTAGTCTGGTCCGAACATCCCAACAGCAAATGGGATGGCCTAAAATTCCTCTACTATATGTTCCCTCTAGTTCCGGTCACGTGACTGTAACTTCCTTCTTTTTCCCTGAGCGCATCGCACGGAGAACAGTAAGTGGGGAGGCTTGTTTGTGTTTGAGGATCGACAGAAATTTAAACTAAGATTTGTATATTTTATCAATATATACGTTGTCCACGACCTACCTTATCCGACAATTTGGAACAGATTGTGGCTGGTTGAGGGTGTGTTGGTTCTTGTATTTTGATACTACAAATTAAAAACAAACATCTGACACAAACATCTATCTAATGCAAATAAGTACTTGTTAATTTGGAAGAAGTTAATATGATTTTGTTCCAGTTACATTATATTACATACCCCAATCTTTTATATACATCATCCCACAGACAGGATAACACATACCACAGCCTTTGATAGACCAGTCGTGGTGCACTGCCTGGAGCAAGAAATCATGTACATAGAAGTAGATTTTCTGTGCAGTAACCAAGAGTCGTGAACTTCGCACATGGCAAGTTGTATATATTTTAGCTTTATTTTGATAGTTGCACAATCTTCTTAAAAACACCAACTCCAGTTCTTGAGGCATGTAGTTGTTTTTGTTTTGCACAAAAAGTATTTTAATAAGTTTGTTAAAAATGTACAAATTTTAAGATGTTGTGAGTAATGACTAATTTAATGCCAAAAAAGCAAAAATAGCAAGCATTCTGAGAGTACTGCTAAAGCAATACATGTTCTCTACCAGGCCCAACAATGGTCGTATCTCCTAATTTCAAGGGCCATAACCCTGCCAAAAATGGGTAAATCACCATGAAAGTCAAACTCACAGTACTTGATAAAGCCGTACATAAAATTTTAGATCAATATTTTGAGGTACTGTGGTAAAAACGTCCAGAAAACTATATGTGGGACAGACAGATGGAATAACGGAATCTATTTTACACTACACTGGTACCTTTAACTAAACAATAATGGCCCGAATTTATGAAGCCTGTTTTTTGGGGGGTTTTTAAGCACAAGGGACATAAACATGATACGAAATGGTAGCGACTTTAATATCCAATTTATTACCCATAATCAATCTTAATTTATATCACTCTACGTTTGGTTGATGTTCCTATAAGGTTGTAATGTGTCAATTGATGATGTCACGAAGTGTTACGTCCCACCTGGTGTAATGCCAAGTGGGACGTGTCGCTTTGATACTTACCAAGATATTTTTAACCATTGGGTAATAAATGCTGTTAGTCAAAAACAGGCTTTGTAAATTCAGCCCTAAATTGCTATTGTAAATTCAGCCCTAAATTGCTATTGTAAATTCAGCCCTAAATTGCTATTGTAAATTCATCCCTAAATTGCTATTGTAAATTCAGCCCTAAATTGCTATTGTAAATTCATCCCTAAATTGCTATTGTAAATTCAGCCCTAAATTGCTATTGTAAATTCATCCCTAAATTGCTATTGTAAATTCATCCCTAAATTGCTATTGTAAATTCATCCCTAAATTGCTATTGTAAATTCATCCCTAAATTGCTATTGTAAATTCATCCCTAAATTGCTATTGTAAATTCAGCCCTAAATTGCTATTGTAAATTCAGCCCTAAATTGCTATTGTAAATTCAGCCCTAAATTGCTATTGTAAATTCATCCCTAAATTGCTATTGTAAATTCATCCCTAAATTGCTTATATTAGTCAACTCGAGGAAGAGAAAAACTTTTTACTTACGCTTCCTTTTCTTTTCTCTGTCTTTCTTTCTCTTCTAATTCCTTCATCTGTTTTTCCATTCTTTCCTTCAAGTCGTCATGTTTAGAATTGCGCAAGATTGCCTGCAGAGTCAGTGTAACATACAGTAAGTTTGTTTTGTTTAACGACACCACTGGAGCAGATTGATTAATTAATCATTGCCTATTTGATGTCAAACATTTGGTAATTCTGACATGTATAGTCATCAGAGGAAACCTGCTACATTTTTCCTGATGCTGCAAGGGATCATTTATACGTACCATCCCACAGACAGGATAGCACATACCACAGCCTTTGATGTACTAGTTGTGTTGTACTGGCTGGAACGAGAAATAGACCAACGGGGATCGATCCCAAACTGACATTACGTGAAGAGGAGGCAGATCTTGACACACACACACATACCAGCCCCCCCACCCCCCCCCACCCCCCCACCCCGGAAGTGTGCAAACCTACATGACATTACCTGGAGAAAAGGAGGCAGATCTTGACCACCCCATACTCTCACGAAAGTGCAAACCTACAGGACATTACCTGGAGAGGCGAGGCAGATCTTGACACCCCCCCCCCCCCCCTACTCTCACGGAAGTGTGGAATCTTACTGGACATTACCTTGAGAAGAGGAAACAGATCTTGACACCCCCCATCCCCCCACTCTAACGAAGTGTGGAAAGCTACTGGACATTACCTGGAGAAGAGGCAGATCTTGACCCCCCCCCCCCCCACTCTCACGGAAGTGTGGAAACTTACTGGACATTACCTAGAGAAGAGGAAGCAGATCTTGACATCCCCCCCCCCCACTTTCATGGAAGTGTGGAAAGTTACTGGACATTACCTGGAGAAAAGGAGGCAGATCTTCACACACACACACACACACACACACCCCACTCTCACGGAAGTGTGGAAACCTACAGGACATTACCTGGAGAAGAGGCGGCAGATCTTGACCATCCCCCTCTCACGAAAGTGCAAACCTACGGGACATTACCTGGAGAAGAGGAGGCAGATCTTGACCCCCCCCCCCCCCACTCTCACGGAAGTGTGGAATCTTACTGGACATTACCTGGAGAAAAGGAGGCAGATCTTGACCCCCCCCCCCCCACCACTACACTCTCATGGAGTGTGGAAACTTACTGGACATTACCTAGAGAAGAGGAAGCAGATCTTGACCCCCCCCCCCCACCACTACACTCTCATGGAGTGTGGAAACTTACTGGACATTACCTGGAGAAAAGGAGGCAGATCTTGACACCACCACCCCCCCCCCCCCCCCACCACTACACTCTCATGGAGTGTGGAAACTTACTGGACATTACCTGGAGAAAAGGAAGCAGATCTTGACCCCCCCCCCCCCCCCACCACCACTACACTCTCATGGAGTGGAAACTTACTGGACATTACCTAGAGAAGAGGAAGCAGATCTTGACCCCCCCCCCCACCACTACACTCTCATGGAGTGTGGAAACTTACTGGACATTACCTAGAGAAGAGGAAGCAGATCTTGACCCCCCCCCCCCCCCACCACTACACTCTCATGGAGTGTGGAAACTTACTGGACATTACCTAGAGAAGAGGAAGCAGATCTTGACCCCCCCCCCCCACCACTACACTCTCATGGAGTGTGGAAACTTACTGGACATTACCTAGAGAAGAGGAAGCAGATCTTGACCCCCCCCCCCCACCACTACACTCTCATGGAGTGTGGAAACTTACTGGACATTACCTAGAGAAGAGGAAGCAGATCTTGACCCCCCCCCCCCCACCACTACACTCTCATGGAGTGTGGAAACTTACTGGACATTACCTAGAGAAGAGGAAGCAGATCTTGACCCCCCCCCCCACCACTACACTCTCAAGGAGTGTGGAAACTTACTGGACATTACCTAGAGAAGAGGAAGCAGATCTTGACCCCCCCCCCCCCCCCACCACTACACTCTCATGGAGTGTGGAAACTTACTGGACATTACCTAGAGAAGAGGAAGCAGATCTTGACCCCCCCCCCCCCACCACTACACTCTCATGGAGTGTGGAAACTTACTGGACATTACCTAGAGAAGAGGAAGCAGATCTTGACCCCCCCCCCCCCCACCACTACACTCTCATGGAGTGTGGAAACTTACTGGACATTACCTAGAGAAGAGGAAGCAGATCTTGACCCCCCCCCCCACCACTACACTCTCATGGAGTGTGGAAACTTACTGGACATTACCTAGAGAAGAGGAAGCAGATCTTGACACACACACACACACACACACCCCACTCTCATGAAAGTGTGGAAACCTACAGGACATTACCTGGAGAAGAGGAGGCAGATCTTCATCAATGGTTTTTGTGGCTTTCTCTTTCTGTGACACGAGCTCCTTCAAGTCTTGAGTGATGTACTCTCGCGTACCGGGTTTCGGCTTTACGTCATCTTTTTTATTATCCTAAAACAAAACATGGACAAACCAGCTATAAAACATGACACAAGTACGTGCCTACAGGGCAATAAACTTATATTGCTATGTACCGTATCTGTTTGTAAAAAAAACACCCAGGATTTTTGGAAACTTTAAATTTTTGTTAAAGTGCCCTTCCACACTTGGGAATGAAAATATCAGAAAATTCAAGAACAAAATATATATTAAGTTAGTGATCGTGAACCTTGATATTACTGACCTTGAGTAGTCTCTCCCGTTCTCTTCAACTCGTGGTCCAGCATTAAGTTAGTGATCGTGAACCTTGTTATTACTGACCTTGAGTAGTCTCTCCCGTTCCCTTCAACTTGTGGTCCAGCATTAAGTTAGTGATCGTGAACCTTGATATTAAGTTAGTAATATATTAAGTTAGTGATCGTGAACCTTGATATTAAGTTAGTGATATATTAAGTTAGTGATCGTGAACCTTGATATTACTGACCTTGAGTAGTCTCTCCCGTTCCCTTCAACTCGTGGTCCAGCATTAAGTTAGTGATCATGAACCTTGATATTACTGACCTTGAGTAGTCTCTCCCGTTCCCTCATGAGTCCCTTCAACTCGTGGTCCAGCATTAAGTTAGTGATCGTGAACCTTGATATTACTGACCTTGAGTAGTCTCTCCCCTTCTCTCATGAGTCCCTTCAACTCGTTGTCCAGCATTAAGTTAGTGATCGTGAACCTTGATATTACTGACCTTGAGAAGTCTCTCCCATTCCCTCATGAGTCCCTTCAACTCGTGGTCCAGCATTAAGTTAGAGATCATGAACCTTGATATTACTGACCTTGAGTAGTCTCTCCCGTTCCCTTCAACTTGTGGTCCAGCATTAAGTTAGTGATCGTGAACCTTGATATTACTGACCTTGAGAAGTCTCCCCCGTTCCCTCATGAGCACCTTCAACTCATGGTCCAGCATTGGATCATCTCGGACTCGTTTGTCGATGTCCAGTTCCTCTAACAATGTCTCGTAGTGGAGCACGGGTTGAGACGAGGACCTCTATCAAAATATAAACAGTCAAACGTCATTATCTTGACTTCTGTTATCTCGTTAGTCCAGGACATCTCTAGGTTGAGGAATGGTCCCAGGGCTTAATTATTACCAAAAACTACTACATGTTAATTTTGACCCATCGTTATCTCAAGCTGTTTGATTCAGTCCCTTCAACATCGAGATAAAGACATTTGAATCTAATAATGAATTATGCAAATTGCAATTTTCAGAGACTTCACAGAGAACATTCCACAGATCTAAAATATTGAAATATTAAGCATTAAAGGTTACCTTTATAAATGATAAAATAAAGTTGAAACTAGACAAACTAATGTTTTGCCAAGTTATAGTCAAATATGAAGAGATCACATTACATGTTTTTATTTCCAATAAAGGGAAGGAAATGTTTTATTTAATGACGCACTCAACACATTTTATTTACAGTTATACTGCGTTGGACATATGGTTAAGGACCACACAAATATTGAGGGAGGAAACCCGTTGTCGCCACTTCATGGGCTACTCTTTTCGATTAGCAGCAAGGGATCTTTTATATGCACCATCCCACAGACAGGGTAGTACATACCACGGCTTTTGATATACCAGTTGTGGTGCACTGGCTGGAACGAGAAATAGTCCTGATGGGGATCAATCCCAAACCGACTGCGCATCAAGCGAGCGTTTACCACTGGGCTACGCCCCGCCCCTCATTTCCGATAAAGGCCAATTCAATTTAAATTTATAAAAATTATTGAAAAAAAAACTGCATTAAAATTACTGTTTGCTTAATGGGTAACAGGATAAAGAGTTAACTATCTTGAATAGTGACATAATTTGTATGATTTTTCCAATCTGCTGTTTGGTGGACATACTGAAAACAATGTAGAGTGAAGCCTCACATAAACTGTCCTTGTTTTTAGATAAAGTTTGGAACATTTAGCGTAGTTATTTTGTATGATGTTTTGCAGCACTTAAAGGGACATACCCTAGTTTTTAAACACTAAAGCATATTTTTTTACTATTAGAGCCGTTTTGATAACTGAAATCATAATTTACTTAAGATTTTATTGTTTCGATTTTCCATTTCCGTACATTTGGAGTGTTTTTCGTCACCCTGGTGTTTTTAATATCACAAAATGCATTTCTCATATTTTAAAAAATGCACATGTGTCTGAGAAGTAACAGATATGGAGTCGAGTTTTAGTCTAATTTTTAGAGGGTATTTCACCATTTCAAAGTCACAGACCCATTTTTCACTCATTTGTACTGTATCCAAATGTGTTACAGGTTTGTAGATTAACTAAACGTAGTGTTAATTTTCACGGGTTGAAACTAGGGTCTGTGCCTTTACGAGAAAGCAAAGTAGGAATATCACTGTTTACTTGTTATTAGGGACCGGCCTCGGTGGCGTCGTGGTTAGGCCATCGGTCTACAGGCTGGTAGGTACTGGGTTCGGATCCCAGTCGAGGCATGGGATTTTTAATCCAGATACCGACTCCAAACCCTGAGTGAGTGCTCCGCAAGGCTCAAGGCCCATGTAGTGGCGACAGCGGGTTTCCTCTCAAAATCTGTGTGGTCCTTAACCATATGTCTGACGCCATATAACCGTAAATAAAATGTGTTGAGTGCGTCGTTAAATAAAACATTTCTTTCTTCTTCTTTTTTATTGGGAATACAAAACATACAGTGATATAAATTTAAACCATATAGCTCATTGACAAATGCTTCTCATAAAATTGTATTATTTTAAAATTAAAAGAAAACAAAGCAGTTTCTATATATTAACATGCTTACCTTTAAAAGAACTTTACTTCTGGACAATTCTTCCTTTGATGTTCTGAAAAGTAGCAAATAATTAACATGATACACTTATCAATTCATGTCACTAATTTGGTGATATTCTGGATGAAGATTTGAGGTATTTGATGCAATCTAAAGCCCTGCCTCACTGGATTAGTACCAGTATGTTATTTGCTTACATTGTGCCAAGTAAGATACATAGAAGAATGAATGTTCTGCAACTCACAACCTACTGAGATGTATTTGACCGAGCATGTTATGAAAGTGTAGACCTATACATTCTTGTGTTTTGCTGTCTGCCATTTTGCTTTTTTGTGGAATAGTCTTCAAGATAGGTGGAAACCTCTAAAGAATGCGACGTAATTAATATGACATCATGATGACTGTCTATACATGTACCATAACACGTCATGAAATTGTTAGATTACGTCACATCCTTCCACCCCTCTTGGATAGTATTCCATAAAAAAGCAAAGTGGCAGCCTACATATTTTTTGTTTAGCATAGTTGATATGGTTACCATCTAGAATGTGGAATCTGTGTCATTGAGAGGCAGGACATAGCCCAGTGGTACAGCGCTCGCTCGATGCGCGGTCGGTCTGGGATCAAACCCCTGTCGGTGGGCCTATTGAGCTATTTTTCGTTCCAGCCAGTGCACCACGACTGGTATATCAAAGGCTGTGGTATGTACTATCCTGTCTGTGGGATGGTGCATATAAAAGATCCCTTGTTGCTAATCGAAGAGAGTAGCTCATGAAGTGGCGACAGTGGGTTTCCTCTCATTATCTGTGTGGTCTATAAGCATATGTTTGACACCATATAACTGTAAATAAAATGTGTTGAGTGCGTCGTTAAATAAAACATTTCCTTCTTTCTTTCTTTCTGTGTCATTGAAATGTTTTTTTCACGTTTTCTGTCTGGACAAAATGTTGGAAAAATCAAAAGGCAATTAAGGGTCGAGGAGAGTAATTTATCGTAGTTTGGACATGATTGTATGATTGTTTGGGATACATGAGGCAGAATTGTTTACACCTTGCCTACATTACTATAGCTATAATTATATACTTGGGCACACCTGACATTTTGGCAAATATCAATAACGTTGTACTGCTTTCGTACACTGCTTGTATTGAATATGCCCACATGAAAATTTAGCAATAAATATGATTTCCCAACTCACTGATTGCAGTAAGAAAACAATAACTGGCTAGTCCCATAGCATATTTGCTAATCCTGTTCCTACTTACTTGCGAGTTCATATAAACATCAAAGTGTTATCTTCTTAAGTTCTATTAGTTTTAAGTTGCAGGTATAAAAGAGAAAATACTAACACGGACATCCTCGATTCCTTTTCAGAGATTCTACTGGGCAGAGCAAAACCATCTGAAAACAATGAAAGAAGGATTATGTGCGTTTCCACAAATAACAAAACTCAACCACTTGGTGTGAAATATTTCTTTGAAAAGGAATAAAACACATGCCTAAATTATAGGAATGATAATGTTAAGCGGTGAGGTTGCATTTATTGGTTTATTATCCACATAGTTCCCGATATTTAGGGAAATATAACCAGTATGACCCAAATGTGTCATAATGAAATCATGTGCACAACGAAGGACATTATTTTGTGAAGAGATGTCATAACTTAATCAGCTTCCCTAGTGTAAACACTTATCAAAATGACGTCATCGACGTTATTTCGTCGTCTCCTTTTAGTTACGTTTGAAAATTTTTGACATGGTCCTAGCTTGTTATTCATGAAAATAATATTTTGGATAATGTGGATAATAAAGAAATTATTACACTCATGTGTGAATTGTACTGATTTTATGAAACTCATGTCAGGGTTCATGTACTACCCTTGCTCTAGCTCGTTTAATACAATAATCCCGACACTCTTTTCATAAAATCAGTATGACACACAAGCTTGTATAATAATCTCTATATATTACAATAAAAAGGTCAATACTGTGGCCCCACAGGAAGAGCATGTGGCATTCGTGGTTATGCCATCAGAAATAAGGCTAGTAGGTACTGGATTCACAGCTTGGTACTAGCTGGCTCCGACCCACAGAGAGTTTTAACGACTCAATGGGTAGGTGTAAGACCACTACACCCTCTTCTCTCTAACTAACCACTAACAACTAACCCACTGTCCTGGACAGACAGCCCAGTTGTGTGCCCAGGAGAGTATGCTTGAACCTTAATTGGCTATAAGCACGGAAATAAGTTGAACTGAATGAATGGCACATGGTCAGCAGTATAGTTTTCGATCCTCACATGCAGCTCCAGAAACAGGCCGGCGTCTGAGAATTGACATCTACCAATTTCAAAGCAATTACAAATGTGAGATCCAATTATAACTGTGACAGTAATAATTCACAAAAATATGTAGACTTTATTGTAACCTAGTACAGGGATTCTAGATTATGGTAGCGCCACTCCCATGGCTAGTGATATTCACTGTTGGGCTAGTAAATACTACTGCCATGCCCGATGGCTAGTGAAATTTTTTTCTTCAAATGTTTGCAGTTAAGTCTATTTTGTAAATATGAATATCCTGCCTCCACCCAAATTCCCCAATGTTTGTGCTTTTAAGCTGTATCTCCCTCTTTAACTAGGTGACATATCTAATTATTGCTATTATTTTGTAAAATTGTATTAACTTAAAGTAAAGTAGGGCTAGTGAATTTTTAATTATGGCTAGTAAATTTTTTTAATCACTGATCCCATGGCTAGCGGATATTATAAAAATTCTATAAGCCCTGCTGGTATTTAATTTAACTGATCTTCTGAATGTCTCATTTATTAGTACAGTGAAATCTCTCAAAACCAGACCCTCTGTAAACCGGAATTCCCTCAAAACCAGACATTTTTCATAATCCCTTTTTAAATATCTGTGCAAAAGAGAACCTCTCTAAACCAGATACCTCTTAAAACCGAGAAGAGTTTCACTTTAGTACTTTAAAAGATAAGCAAACAGTACACACATTCAGAAGGGGTTGATAAATCTCGTTCTGGTAACTCTGCTACAAGATCCATCAAGTTACTCGTGTCAAGTCTCGGCATTCTCGAGGTCATCTGAAATAGACAGCACAACAGGTTTGTTCTCTGTATAGGGGTAATGTTCAGTGTGACACATGGTTTGTTTGAATCAGGCCCTAAACTAACCAACAAAATTAACGTTCTTTTTGCCAAAAGTCACCGAGTTATTAACAGTAGTGGGAAGTTGAAGTCAACGTAATATTTTGGACCTAATCCGATTTCAAAAACAAAATCAAACAACGGATGTCAAGACCCGGACTTGTTTAGTATCGTAGCTCACTTGGCACGTTGTCAATCCGTCCGTCTAGACTGTACAAGATGCATGACATGGCATTAGCAGCGACCAGTTAAGCATTGTTAATTCTCGGCTACATTCACATTTCAATAATGCCAGAAAGTACTAATTATTACTTTCATTTTAACATAATAATACATTATGAACTACTTAATAATATCAGATTTTGAATGAATCAATATACAACTGTTTTGTTTTAATTTTATTACCGGAAGCAGTAGTATTTTATATTGAAATATTATGATTAAAACCAAGCGTACAATTAAGAATTTTTCCGAAAGAACGTGGAACATGGCAAAACATTACGAAATATACAAATAAATGTTCAAGCCTATTTTTTTTTATATCAAACTTCTCCTTTTCCTACTGAAAAGGGAGAAGCCACTTCTCCTACTTTTCAATTTACGATTAGGGCCTGTTGAATCATTGTTCAATGTCATAAATTTTAAATGGTACATATTCATAAATGTATTTTCCAAATTTGAAAACTTACCTCTTTTATTTCCTGCTGGACAGTTCGATGTTTCGGTTTTCTTGGCTTAAGGCGACCAGTGTGAAGCTACAAATGAAGTTAACTCTATGATATAATTAAGAAACATAACACAACATGTTAACTATCTATTAAGTCAAAAATGATGAACTTCCTCAATATTCCCTCTCTGAAATAAATTAACCCTTGTTTCTCACTAACAAAAATAATGCATTTATCTATTCATATTTTCCTGAATAAACCAAAATTTAAATGCATCTATAAAATACAGGAAGAATTTGCTTAATGCAAACTAAATGTTCTTTTTAATGATGACCGTTATTATATTTCTCTTGAAAATTAAACAATATTTACATTTTTCAAAAGAAAAGGAATGTTTATTAAATGACACCCCAGCATACAGTTTAATCAGCCGCTAACGTTGAGAAAAGAAACCCATGCAATGAAGTCACATGTTGACACTGAGAACAGAAACCAAATGCTGTCAGCAGCAAAGTGTCTGTTATGCACTATTCCAACACAACATTTCATGACAATGCAAGCGACACATACATTTAAATCATTCTATAATGTTCTTTGAGAATACGGCAGGACTATACTGTAAACATTTCATTATTTGGTTTCAATTTCTACCAAATATTTTGGCAGCATCCATCTGCCTTCATCAGGTGGACGTAATTCTCTTAGCAGTCTCTGTATAATGTCCATTTTCACTTAACAACAGTTGTTTAATAAAATAAATATTTGTTTAATAATGCTATATTTTTTATATTAATTATATAATTATATTTATTCTAATGTTCCCCTGATGAAGGCAGTGGGATGTCCACTTGTTTTTTTGTTTAACAACACCACTAGATCACATTGAAGTCAAACATTTCATAATTTTGATAAGAGCTTCTTAGAGAGAAAACCTGCTACATTTTTCCTATTATTAGCAAGGGATCTTTTATATGCACGATTCAGGATAGCACATGCCATGACCTCTAATATACATCAATGTATCAATCGTGATGCACTGGGGATCGATTGTAGACTGGCCACACATCAGGTGAGCACTTTACCACTGGGCTAAACTCCCGCCTCCGTAATGCTATACTGCCGAAATGTTGTGTAGAAATTGTAACATAAGTAATGAAATGTTAAAAATTTCCCAATTTAGGATTTTCATATACATGTAGTATATAGAAGATTCGTCACAAGTGTATTTTAATGTGGAAAATATCAACCGAATCTATGTTAATCGGCATTTGTCGAGGATCTACTGAGACAAATATCGACTAACTGACAAGGTTGATATTTTACTTATTAAAAAACATGAGTAGCGAATTCTATTTATCCTATAACACTTCTAAAATAACATTTTAATTAAATTTTTAGTAAATCACAGTACTAAAGTCATCACCATCGGTAATATGACGTCATCACAATTAGCACAAATTAGTTTGACGTTACACATTTTTAACTAAATCTTTGAAAACATTACGCTCAGGTATACATGTCTTGTTGACTTGTAAGCAAATGACCCATCCACAGGAACACATTACCTAGAGACTTTGTAAATTTGCATACCATTATCAAGCGGGTTAATACACTAAATGATCACATGGGTTTATGACATGGATACCATGGGCAAGTTATAGGATAAATTATAATGTAAACCCTTTTAAACCATTTTAAAGAATATTAATGCCAATAACAAATGTGCAAGTAACTCACTGTGTCTTGATATGACCGCTCAGAGATGCCTTGCATTTGTGTGTCTGATTCCGAGAGTGAAATGAACTCCTCTTGTTCCTCAGATGCCACCGCTGACTTGGTCCTCATGTCCGTCACTATGTGTCTTCGGATTCTCAGTATATTCAAACTGTACAAAAAACACACACCACAGTCACGCAATTACTATTTCATAATCCTTTTTTTTTTTTAAACTTCACTCGATGAGATATAAATCATATTTAACAAAAAACATGAAATGTTCTGTTTATTATAAAACTTTTGGCAATGTACCTTTATTTTTAAAATGTCAGCAGCAAAATAGTTCCAGCTTTCTTACAGTGAAGATAACACTTTTTACAGTGACGATAACACATTTTAGAGTGAAATAGTGAACTTTTCACTCTAAAATGTGTTATCATCACAGAGTTACTGATAACCCATTTCTCACCCAATATGAAAATAAACATATATTTATGCATGTACCTTACAGCTTTCTTTAAATTAAAAAAAGAAAGCCGATGGAAATTTAAGGGGAAGTACGTCTACACCACTCCCCTGAAAACGTCACTGAGAAGTAGCGGAAGTACAACAAACTATTTCTCAAGGCCGCAGCACATAGTCATGCACCGGCTAGTTATGCAAATCGACATCCGGTCTTGAAATGCAAAATTGATTGATTGATTGATTGATTTTTCATAATTTGCATGATTTAAAGGAGGGTAATAAAATAAAATACCACACTCGTTTTCACTAGATATCATTTTTACGAAACGAGTGAACTTCCCAAACGTATCTGACCTCACTTTCGTTCGGTCATATATGTTTGGGAAGTTCACTCGTTTCGTAAAAATGATATCTAGCGAAAACTCGTATAGTATTCTATATTTATGAAATGATGTAATGAACAGGTAGCAACGGCCGTCTACCTCCTACAGGAAGAGGTCGATTAACCAATGAAAAGGGTGCATTACTGTCTATGGGACGTGTGCTAAACACATTTTCTAGCATGACTTTCTGGCACCTTTCTACTTGTTGATTGAAATAAAATAGTCGATCTGTCACACCTGAAGTCACTGAGTGTATCTGTCTGGTATGCAGGAAAATATATTATGGTGACATTAACTAGACTGACTTACAAGTTATTGGTTTCCAAGGCCAACTGCACTTTGAGTCTGCTCATGTTGGCCGGGCCACTGAAAACTCCTCGACCGTTAAGAACTAAAATGTAAAAAGAAAAGTCTTTAGTAAATGTGTTGAAAACATAGATAGTCACTCTCGTCTAGGGGACACGTACAGAGAAAAGAAAAGAAATATTTCTCTAACGACACCACATGGATAACAGAGGCAGATCTGGGGAGAGGAAGGAGAAGGGGGAGGACCAGGGAACCCATTCTCCCCTAAAATAGTCATGTGCCCCCAACCCTCTTTTCCCTGTTTTAATTTAATTTTTCCACTGGGATGCCCTTTTGACGAGTTGGTCCATATGTCCCCCTATCTATGGAAAATATTTCTTGGATCCTCTCCTGGATAAGAATCCAACAGTCAACTCACATATTGCTCCTTCCTATAAACAGCTAGGGGTCTTTTATATTAATTTTCTCAAAGACAGCACAACAGATATCACAGCAATATTATGGTCATAGATAAATCAGTCATGTAGCAATCATAGTGAAAAGGAAAATCAACCACTACTGGACTGAGGTAGACCGATAAATATATAAGGCATTCTGATATTCTTTTGAATACTGTAGGGGGCCTGTTTTAACTCTGGTGTGTAGCGTGCTGTTAAATTATTTATGTTGTAGCTGTGATGGAGAGCTGCACACAGCTATTAATTTTTCATCATGAAATAACTCTGACCATGGTAACATTCAGGCCTCTGAAAATTGCGAGAACGGTTGTTTCATTCGAGCATTGCTCGTGTAAATTTAATTTTGCGTAACCCTATTTTTTATTCATGTAAAATTATGAGCACCATTTACATGGATATAACGGGTGACACAAAAACGAAATGGGTTACATGGATTTATTTCTGCGTAACCGATAAATGGGTGAGGCACATTTTTAAAACTCAGAGGTCTGTCAATCCAGCACAAGAAAAGGTTAAGTTACACCCCCTACTAAGAAAACTACTGTGAGTTCTGTGGTCTAGTGGATAAGTTGCTGGACAATCAAGCTGATGACAGTGGTTTAAATCGCGTCAAAGCTGGCTCACACTTTCATTTATCTTTCCCATCTATCACCCTCTGCCTATTATTCTCATTATCTTAAAGCCGCACGCCCTAGTTCCATCCAGTGAAAATAAATTATAATTTGGTTAATCTACAAACCTGTAACACACTTAGATCATGTTTTTATCAAATGGAGTGAAAAAGCAGGTTCTATATCGATAAATACCATGGGAATCCCCATGTCCTAATTGCTTAAAATAATTTTGAAAGTTAGTATTCTGATGTCACCGGTAGATGTCACTCGAAGCACAACAATGCCTACGTCACGACAAATTTCACAGAGTGCGCACATACTTGGGGTGCGTTCCTTTCACCTCTCCTGGACATGTTCCAACTGTTCTGTCCTGGTTGTATCCCTTCTCCAGATATCGTAAGACTTAGCAAAATTATTGGTTTTAAGGGTTTGTAACGTTTTGTATTGAGATACTTACTTGTCTGAACTTTATTGTTACTGAAAATGTTCATGAACTGTGAAGAAAAATCTCACAAATGAACAACAAGCAAACGACAACAAATCAGATGTTGATTGCACAAACCGTGCACGAGAAAACAAACCGAACCAAAATGATAACGGTCACGTGGTATACCAACGTCTGTGACGTTTATACAGGAAGATTACCTCTAAAAATAGATTGGACCTCGCTTGCTTAACGGTTTTTTTCTTCGAGTGCACGCAGCTTTTTAAGAAATACAAAAAATGCATTTCATGGTTTTACAAACATCAGGATTACCAGGATTACCAAAAAGCACTTCAGGTGAATGGAAATGTGTATTCTAAATAATAAAATGTAAGTAAAGTGCAATTTTATTTGTGAAAAAATGGTTTTAATAGCGAAAAACAACGCTGTAATGGTTAACAACTAGCCGTAACTAGGGCGTGTCCCTTTAAAATAACAAACTTTCCTATTTCTCTTACGATTTCAATCTGTTTTGACCCTTTCTGTCAGTTTTCTCTCCGACTTCTGAGCTAAGACCATCACTTACCTGTCTCATCTTCATTCACAGGTCCAGTCTCTTCGTACTTCCCTGCACCCACATGACATCCTCGTCCTCTGCCACTAATAAAGCTGGTCTGACCCATAGCACTAACTAATGATCACTGATAATATGGGAGTATATAGTAGTTGGTTACAAGTGCCCCTTAACAATGCCAGTAGTAACTACTGAACATTTTCCGAAGTGGTCAGACCAAGCCAACAGCTAAAAGCTGATGGGGAATGGCAGGTATGTGGCACAGATAGCCACAAGAAACAAGCACATGTCACAGTTGGAGACAAGAACTGGAATGAGGAGGTGGACAGTGAAAGAAGTTGAAAGATAGCAGGAGATCAGATCATGAAAGTCAAAGGAGAGAGAGAAAGGAAAGGGGGAACTGGGATAAAAAAAAAGAATTTAAAACCCTACTGCATCCCTTCCTACTGACCCCTGAATTATGGTTACATGATGTCAGACATATTGTTAAGGACCACACAACTATTGAGAGAGGAAACCCACTGTGGCCACTTCATGGACTACTCTTTTTGATTAGCAGCAAGGGATCTTTTATATGCACCATCGCACAGACAGGATAGTACATACCATGACCTTTGTTACACTAGTTGTGGAGCATTGGATGGAACGAGAAATAGCCCAAAAGGTCCACCGATGGGAATCCATTGTGCTATTTCTTGTTCAAGCCAGTGTTCCACAACTGGTGTAACAAATGCTGTGGTATGTACTATCCTGTCTGTGGGATGGTGCATATAAAAGAATTCTGGGCGAGTTCCTATACAAACACTCACCCTGGGCTTTCTGCAGGTAGTGGTGGAACAACTTCTCACACGTCATCACAATGTGTACGGCTATTCTTCGGTTTAGTTCCTTGTTCTCCACTGCAGTCTGCAATACACCAGTTACTAAGTCTAAATGGTAGGTAGAAGATCACATACATGTACATATACTATCACATACTATATTTACCTATATGGAGGTCACATCATTCTTAGTGTCACCTCTGTTATAGTCAGTGAATATTATTAATATAACGATCTACCGCGGTCTGCAATACAACAATTACTAGTCTAAACATTAGGTATAAGATCACATACTATATCTACGTATATGGAGGACTATGACTCCATCAGACATGTATGTGGTCATGTGGGACAGAAAAAGTACACCCGAGGGTGTACTTTTTCTATCCCACATGATGGAGTCTTTTTCTCTCATTCATTCAGTAAATAAACCATTATTTTACACGAACACATAAAGATGGCTGAACAAGTAACTTTCTTTATTTTACTATTTTATCATAAATAAACTACTCTATCATAACTTGCTGTGTTTGTTTCATGTGTTAAATAAAATTTAACAAGATAGCTTTTATAATGAAGGTGTTAATAACAAAATATTAATTTAAAACTGTGTCTAATGACCTTCGCGTCACCATCTCACATTGATATGTCATATATCCCATGTAGGATAGACATTTCTTACATACAGGTAGCTTTATTCAAGGTATAGCTCTGTCCTACATGTATATAATATATACCTGAGGATGAGAGAACTATCATTTCTAGTGTCATCTTTGTTATGGTAAGTGGATATTATTATTAATATATATGGCTCAAGTTAAGAATAGACGTCTTGTCTGGCAATGGAGGTTTTGGATGTAGGACAAGTAAACTGTTATAACAACTTGTCTGACCAGACAAGTCAAGTGTAAATTACAATGTATTAATAAAATTAGTTTTATTAACCTTCTGACTACTGGATTAATTTTTGACAAAAACAACGTTGAGGTGGTACAGGTTTATAACATTTTTTCACATATTTTCACTTAAAATGTTTAGAAAAATAAATACATAAAATAATGTTCATGAATATGTGAAAGGGTACAGGTATGTATTTTTTTCGTGAGTTTTAAAAAAATTATGATATTTTAAAGCTGTTAATGTAGTTTAAAATTAAGTAAAAAATGTATAGTCTGCATGGCTTACTTAAATGCATTTGCGGCCATATGTCTGGTATTTATGGCCATTATTTCCAATCACTTTGTTTTGCTGACCACATTTTTTTTGCAAAGGAACTATGATTCATATCACAGACTTTCACAATTTTCGTTGTTGGTAACACGGTCAAACTGATTACCAACTTAGCTGTAAAGATCAGATATCATTTCCTAAAAATGAATGAGACGTTTCACCATTGTTGTCATGGAAATATATATACTCACCAAAAACCACTTTTTCAACTAAAAATTCCCAGGCATTTTTCACAAAAAGAAGTCAAAATGTATTGACAATTAGTTAATGAAGACTATTTCCTGTTTGTTATCTTAATTATTTCCTGGTCAGTGCCGTATGCAAAATGGAGGGAAATGTGAATTGATGAATACACTGCATGCAGTGTACAGTGTGCCAGCTTGGGAGAGATATCTTGCCTGCAGTAGTCAGAAGGTTAAAGAATTTTTTTTTTTTAACTTTGAACAAAACGTAATGAACAAAATTTTCTTTACCAAAATGGATCATCAATCTGTTTTCTAATATCCGGCCAAATTCCGTTCACTTCTCCCATGATAATACCAGCCTGCAAAACAAAACATCAAAACAGTCCAAACAGCATGATGCTTTCTAACACACAATTTATACATTAACTAAATTTCCTTTGTTACCGGTGAGTGGGACTAACATGTTTGTTTTTCTGCAGTTTGTAATGCTATTTCCCTGAAAAAAATTATGAATAAATCAATAAAATACTTAATCAGATTTTTGTTTCTGGAAAAACACAGTGGTAAAAAAAAATCCAACTCCTCAAAATGCTGGATTTGCATTCCTCAAAATGTTGATGAGAGAAAACTGGAGAGGAATCTACATGTCCACCAATATTTTTACTTGTCCAAATAATTGTTTTGTTTTATTCAAATACAAGGACGATGTTTTTGATTTATTCAAAATGAAACTGAACTGAACATTTTTGACTGGTCCACTGGACAACAATTGAGGTACATTTTGCTTGTCCAAGCAGATTTTTACTTGTCTAGACTTAGTGCTTATTTCGAATGCTGGAGAGGTAGCTGATGGAGTGAACAGTTCAGAAAACAGAGTTTGAGGAAAACAACAGAAGGGGTTGAAATTGAAGAAATTAAAAAGGTTTTATATTAAGATAACAAGATTGATAGGCAAGACATGATCTGGACCACTGACTTCAGCTTGACAATCCAGCGCCAGCTTATTCACTCGTACTTGATTATAATCTATTCAATCTCTTTCTATTCTTATGTTTTCCTCTCCCACCCTCTTCTCAATATCATTTCATTTATACTGATTTTCATGCTTTTATCCAATTAACGTTCAAGCTTGCTGTCCTGGGCCCTGTTCCACGAAGCGATCTTAGCCCTAAGATCACCGTAAGTGTATAGCTACCTTATGCACTAAGGTGATCTTAGTGCTAAGATCGCTTCGTGGACCGTGGCCCTGGGCACATACCTCAGCTATATTGACTGTCTGTCCAATTCCATTATGATAAAAAACATTTAAAATCTATTGTTTAAAATTCCAAACCAGATTTTGTTGATCTTCATACGACATGTACACCACGCCCGGTTTTGGAGCAATGCGTCTCCTGATGTACTGTGCGAGCATTTCAAAAGATGATGGCTGGGACTTAATTTCCTTCTGAAAGAACAAAGATCTTATGTGAAAATAAGATATTAATGTTGACAGCTAGACTACTACCAATGAAAGCATACTATTAAATATGGTTTCTTCTTGTAGCACACATACAGGGTTTTATTTCACAAATTTGACTTGATACCCATGACATCGTTTTACCCAAAATTGGGAATTTTTAGTTTTATTTCAAAAACATCTCATCAAGCTAAGTTCAAATTGAAAAGGGCAATACTATATAACATCATGTATATATAAAGATTTACATGTACAGTATTTAACTCTTGACCAACACCCTTTCCCTCCCCTATAATGTTTCATAATGCAAAATAGATCTATTAAATTGAATAAATACAAGCACAGTAAACTAAGAGCTTTTCAAAAAAAGTAGGGGAACCTGAAATATTAATGTTATTATCAACTATTAGACTGAACATACGTTTTGACCACAGACATCCTAATAAAGAACGTATGGCATCCCATAGTTTGCACATGCATCATGCAGTTAACAATTGCCCCGTACACTTGCGTGGGGTGTTATTCTCGATTTTGACAATTTCCAGGAAGGTCGATTAATCACTGTGGAACATTATTTCTGTCAATCTTTTTCATTCTGTTGATCATACAGTTGATATTGTTATTGTTTTGTTTTTAGCCATTTTTATTGTTTGAATTAGATATTTTTTTCAGCATCAAATTCAGTCTACTTTGTGAAGATACTGTTCACCAGTATACTAAATGCAAAACACAACTACAGTGAAACTCCTCGAAACTAGACTCTTTGTAAACTGGAATTACCTCAAAACGGGATGTTTTTTTACGGTCCCTTTTCAAATATCAGTATAGAACAGAACCTCTTTAAATACTCTTTAAAATCAAACATTTTACTTGGTCCTGTGGTTGTCCGATTCAGAGGTGCTCTATTGTAGTTTTAATAACACAGGGTGCAATACTGTGAGTGAAACACTTGCATATGCGAGTGAAATTCTGTTGTGAGTAGATTATTTTGTCAGCAGCAAGCTCTCAGTGTAACACATTTTAGTTTACTGTATCAGTCAGACTGTAAATTAAAATTTTCGCATTTCGGATAGCCAAAGTCAGTTGAAGTATTCCAATATCACACTCGAAGTTCTTCGGTCGACTTGATGATTGAGGTGTTCCGAATGCTTTATTAACCACAATCGGAAAGCCTTGTGACACATCAGGATATTCCGATTGTAAATGAGCTCTCACAAAGCCGTAAGACCAACCAAGGAAGAAAAAAAGGGAATCCTATGGAGCTGAGCCCTACTCATGTAGTATTCTTTATAACTTCAACAGTTTAACAAAGAAAATCACCTGACGATAGCCACAATTTACTTACATCAATTGGAGTATTTGGTCTCTCCAGTTCCAAGTCAGGATGAACCTCTGGTTCTGAAAGTGTATTAACATTACATATTTAATTTAATACTATTACGGAAGGAAGGAAATGTTTTATTTAACAACACACTCAACACATATTATTTATGGTTATATGGCATCGGACATATGGTTAAAGACCACACAGATATTGAGAGGAAACCCGCTGTTGCCACTTCATGGGCTACTCTTTTCTATTAGCAGCAAGGGATCTTTTATATGCACCATCTCACAGACACAGGGGTGGGAATTGGTGAACTGTAAAAAAGAGGAAATCTATAGGGGACCTGGAAATTCTTGAAATCCTAGGTTAAAATCTGTCATCTGACACATTCTGGAGAAAAGGACGATTAAAATGTGAGGAAACGCAATGTTCCATGAGAGGAAAACAGCTGATCCGAGGAGAATTCCCACCCCTGCAGACAGGATAGCACATACCACAGCCTTTGATATACCAGTCGTGGTGCACTGGCTGGAATGAGAAATAGCCCAATGAGCCCACAGACGTGGATTGATCCTAGACCGACCGTGCATCAAGCGAGTGCTTTACCACTGGGCTACGACCCGTCCCCCTAATATTATGGACGCAGTTAATATGATTAACACATACAAGATGGCACACCACGGACCATGGATAGACAACAACAAAACACACACACACACCCCAAGACAACATATAACATACAAAAAGTGTGTTTGTTTGTTTGTTTTGTTTAATGACACCACTAGAGCACATTGATTTAAATCATCAGCTATTGGACGTCAAAGATTCTGTAATTTTGACATATAGTCTTGGAAAGGAAACACGTTACTTTTTTCCATCAGTAGCATGGGATATTTAATATGCACCATCCCACAGACAGGATAGCACATAAATTTGTATATACCACAGCCTTTGATAAACCAGTCATGGTGCACTGGCTGGAGAGAGAAATAGCTCAATGGGCCCACTGACAGGGACCGATTCCAGACTGACTATAACATATAAAAGAAAGAATAAAATACTAAAGAAACCTGGTAAAAAAAGAAGAAGAGAAGAGTGTACTTAAAAATTATTAAAACTCACCATCCTCGTGTGGGTATGGTGCAAACAGAGAGAGTGGTCCCAAGACATTATCAATACGGCTCTTCACATCATTCTAAGAACAAAAGAAAAGTATGGCTATCAAACCTACCAAAACAACGCATTACATACAATTGCATGATCCTAAAGAAGTATTCTTTTCTGGGGAATATACATTATAAATACTTGTTTGTAGTATATGAGATATTTGATATTTGAGGTATATCATCATACTTTATTATTTTTTTTATTTTTTTTTTTTTTTTTTTTTTTTTTTAAAGTATTGGTAAAAATTGGTAACAATCAAACTACTACATGCATAGTGGCATACATTCCAGCAATTTATCAATCCCCAAAATTGTTTGCCTTAATTGGATATAAGCATGAAAATAAATTAAAATGAATGAATGAATGAACGAATGAATGAGTTTCCACAAACCATGGAAGAACTGTACTAAATTTATTTCCATGGATCACCGCTACATTTTAACGTAATTATGTATATCTTAAGTATATATCTTACACAATAAAAAGACTGGTGACCATTCGAGAAATTACACATGTGCTTAGGGCCTGCACGAGTTCAAAATATTGGACTTGAGTACTCAAGGGTCAAACTCGACCTGAAATGAGTACTGCAATTGACACTTACTGTAGATGATAATGAGACTAAGGAATAAAATAAAATACTGTAGATCCTGAAATTAATGCTATCATAATATTCATACGAAAAATGTGAGTTTGTCTTATTTGCATTAATAATATGACACATTTATTTCTGTTTTGTCCAGCAACAGTCAAGCAAGCTATGTGTCACACGCCATTACAACAAAGAAAGATTAAAATTCTAATACATTTATAAAACAACTGGAGCACAATTCATTGTAGGCATGAATGCCTTTTAGTACACTATAAGCCTGTTGTTGACCACTTCTTTGTTTTAAATGTTAAGTAGTTCACTGCAACTTTCTCAGCAGTTTAGGAAGATACAGTTGTAATGGTACATGTATGCTAATGTTTAGCCAGATTTAGGTAACTATACATGTTAGACAAATGACTGCTGCGAAGATATGCTTCGAGTAGATCTTAAGAAAAACACTAGGGACTAGACAGGTTAATTGATGTGTACACAGACAAGCTAGTGAGTTGATCTCATTGAAGACACCTGTAAGTCGGATCTAACCAAAAAATACACGGATGTGTGTTGTTAGGAAAGTAATATTTCATGTGGAGGCAAATTGCATTAATTTCATGTTGCATTGTAGTCTGCCCACCGTCATTCACATTAATTTAGCAGGGCTTCTGCCAGAGAATAAAACTGGTATGGTGTCATACCCAAAAATATTTTCAGATTTTTTATTTTATATAGTTGACCTTTTGACAAAATTAATTACTCTTATCATTACTGTAGGATTTTCTTAACCCTAACCCTAAATTTAACCCATTTTCTTTTAGGGAGAGCCCCCCCCCCCCCAATACCTCATGTTGACTGTGATTGCATTCAATTACGCTGTTTAGGGATGCATTAATTTTAGGATCTACAGTATTCAGTCTTTAAAATACTTCTTTTTTAAAACCGGAGTGTAAGACCTCTATTAAAACACATGTACATACCGTGTCATAAGGTGGCCATTCAATAGGGAAAATGTTGCCATCTTTCTTTGGCTTTCTCCTCTCTTTGGCATCCTCAATGTCTGGTGTTTGCACCACACCTTTAAATGATGTCCTTGTCTGGGCCGACATATTTATATCTGTAATGATCAATCTGCAAAATAAAATGAAAAATGAAAAATTGAGAGAGAGTACCTTTTTAACATGCCCTTATACCACTAAGGTTTCGGGCAAAAATTGAATCATCATTTGAAACAAAATTGGTTTCTCAATAACTGCTGCACATGTTAGCAGTGAGTTACCTAACCATGTTTTGTCTATATATATATATATTGAATTTCCCATATAGATCTACTAATAGTCTCATTAGTGCTTTCACATAATTTGCTGTCCATGTCATTCTTAATTACCTAGATGACACTATGACAGGGACTAAACCTTTTGTTCTTTTCATCATAAGCGTACGAGAAAGAGGGGTGGGGGTGGAGGGAAACTGCCTCCTAGTGCTGGAGCAAAACCTCATACACAGGCAGAAATTATACAGATATTCGGACAAAATGTGCTAACCTGAGACCTTTTTACCATGTATTTCCATTATTCTACCCTCAAAATTAGTTATAATCCATGTAAAAATGTGTAGTGATTCGTTTAAAAACACTATATAGCTGTTTGGTGGTAATGCTAATATGAATACATATTGTTAACCAGATTCGGGCATTTTCGGTAATTCAGGCAAAAGCCAGCCTGCTGCCCATAGGCCTATGCTTTTCATAATAAAAGATGCTTTCAATTAAAAAAACCCAACTCAAAACAACAACCACAACACACACACCCACCAAAAAACCCAAAATCAAAACCAAAACCAACAACATTATTTTATATAACTTATCACTTAAGACCACCTACTGGCACTTTAACTCTTATGATACAAAGTGTACACTACATTTTAAATTCAAAATTCTAAACCAATGTGTCAAGCCCACAAACTAATATGGCATATCTATTCACTGCCAGTAAATGATATGAGGGCGGAATGGTGAGTTTGTGGAAAGGACAATCAAAACCAAGTTTATAATGGGGTGGGTGGGGAGTCACTGGGGACACATATATGCTTTAAGCAAAATTGAGGCTACTTAATTAAAGTACTATAGGCAACTATGCTAAACATCTGAATAAACACTACAATTAATCAGTAATGTAATCGGTAAAAGTTACAATAGCTACTGAAATTTGCCAGTTGACAGATTAGGGGGCATACTTTTAGTACGTACGCATTTTGGGGGGGGTGGGGTGGGTTGAAAATTTAAGAGCCATTTTGCATACGCTTGCGTACGGCAAGGGGGGGGGGGGGTGTTATTAGGGTAAAATTAAAATATATATATATAGTTAATTTGATTATTTACTGACGTTCTAGATCGTCGGCGCCTGTTTTGTTCGCCATACTAACCCTTTGCGTCATTCCACTGCATGACCTTTGTGTCATTTGACGCACGCATGCATGGCCAAAAAAATGGCCTCCGGTGGTGATAATTATGACAAATATTCCCAACTTTTGAAATGTATTAAATGTGTAAACCCAACCAAGAAGGCGGGCGAGGTTCAGGAACTTTCTTTTGCGTATGTACGCAAGGGGGGGGTATGGGCACTGGCGTACGCATGCGTACAGGGGGGGGGGGGGGGGGGTGTAAAAAATTGGAAAATTGCGCGTACGTACTAAATGGATGACCCCTTATTGAAACAAGCCTGGTGATGTTTCTTTACAAAGCAGGACTAATGACATTAGACTGCTAATAAATGGGGAGATTTCCTTTATAATCCAGAGAAGAAAATTAATCTGGACACCAAAAAATCCAGATTTTGTTTTAAGGTATTAATAAAATTGTGAGTTATTGTTGCTTTTTAGTTAAGAAGATGAACAGTAACACACTATAATCTGGAATTCTGAAAAAATCTTGAGGTTTTTCATTTCTAATAATATATCTACTCTCTCTCCTTTCCTTCGTTCTATCGCTCCTCTCCCTCTTCTTTTATATGTATACAGGGTAACTCCTCTAAACCGGACACTATCTGGATTAGAGAGGTTCTCTTCTGTACAGATATTTAAAAAGGGACCATAAAAACATCTGGTTTTGAGGGAATTCCGGTTTACTGAGTGTCTGGTTTTGGGAGGTTTCACTGTATATATAAATAAGACTAGGAACATATGTCTTAGAGAGACCGATCTGAATTTAATTTCATTGTAATGTAGTCATGTTTCTGACTAGTAGTTACTAAAATTACATTTTACATTTTTTGTTCAGAATATCAAAGTGTCTATATGTATACAATTTGTGTCTGCTTACCATACTCTGTAGAAGCCCAAACTGGTTGTTATCTCCTTATAATTCTGTATGTACAAAAATTATATTTTAGGAAATAAAATGAAGTTTGAGTTACTGTATGTAACAAATATCATTGGGCTAGCTCTGGGTGAGCAAAATATTTCACCAAATTGTCCATTAAACTTCAAAAATTGCAGAAATTAAGTTATTTTCTAAAAAATGTCAGTTATTACATAAAATTATTTCGTCAAATGAAAATAAAACTTGCCAACTGCTTTCAAAATTTACAATTTGGCAAGTGGCAGAGCTAGCCCTGATCAGGTTATTCAGAAACACATTTAATGTACAGATGCTGATATGCTAAACAAGAAAATGTATTTCATATGCAATTTTAGCTGTTAAATGGGCTCTCTTCATGGGGAACATTTTGTAATGGCAGCAAATTCAAGAAGTCGGAAGTCATCAGTTCAAAATGTAGCCTGAATACTCAACCGTTCGAGAGCAATACGGACATTTGGTCGGTTATAATTACCCTCTGTCAGAGGAAACTCTTATAACGAAAACACAGAATTTCTGCTTACCACTGGGTAGACAAAGATTCCCAATACAATAATATTCCCATGTTTAACATTAAATGCCTTTGCAATGATCATTTTCCAGTTTGCTGATAGTAAATATGTTTCATTATATTAATCACTAATTATATTATATTAATCTGCAAATTATGAGAGCAATAGTGTCATTTGCACACTGCTCGCTAAGTACAGTATGCATAACACATTTTTCATTCGTGCATTCAGGTCTCGAAATTCAATAAAGTAAATACCTAATAATGATAAAAAATGCAGTTGCAGATAAATTTGGCATCAGCTTTTTGCGACAGCATTGCTGACTGCCATTGCGAATTTCAAGGTCTGTGCACTGAATTTTTTATATCATTTACATGTACATGCTCATGATGGGATACCTCAAAAAGGGTATAATATCCGCCCGGTCCCCCCTTTATTATTTTTAGTTAGTTAGAGTTAGAGTTAGGGGTTAGGGTTAGGGTTAGGGTTAGGGTTAGGGTTAGGGTTAGGGTTAGGGTTAGAATTAGTGTTGGGGATGGGGTTTGGGGTTAGGGTTGGTGTTGGGGATGGGGTTTGGGGTAGGGGGGGAGGGGACCGGGCGGATATTTTTCCCCAAAGAAAAATCCTACCAAAATATCTGTCAAGTTTATATCACATTTATTTTTCACGCTTCATTATCATCGTGAGAAGAAAAAAAAAGAAGAGAATAACTCGAAATTACAATCGTAACAATGCCTTCGATATTACAATACTCACCACTATACCTTTACTTCAATAAACTTTACATTTTTACATATCTAGCTCAATTGTAGTTAGTCCATTAGTCACCTTTAACTAATACGATAAACTACTTTAGCATAAATGTGTGCGTTATTTTTTCTGCGCTAACTTAAATTGAACGAAGACGGCCATGACAGTTTATATTCACAACCAGACATTTTCAGTTCATTGCTTAGTACAGCCAGTTTTGAAGAGACAAATAAGCACAGCGTTATATTTTTATTACTAACCGAATCGCGTCAAAGTCACAAAGGAGCCATTGATATGCTGGTAGTATCCCACATTCTATGAATTTTCGTTTAGAACAGGTTGCTATGTACAAACGGGTCCATTTCCAAAGAGAGGGGAGATCACTCTAGTTATCTTGTTCTAAACTGGTGAAGTTGTGATTCCATGCTTGCTTTTTCTGATTCAGTTTGTAATGGATGGTAAGATCTTTATGGATATTTGGCAAGAGTTCCCCCCGTTCGTCAATAAGAAATGTTTATTTAACTATTATTTAATTTCAATATTTAGGCCCCTATATTATAAATTATGAAACATGATTAGGGTAGGACTTTCCTTTGCAGGCGTTGGGCCTTTTGGCACAGTCATTTATAAAAAACATTATAAATACTTATCATAAATAAGAGTTAGGGTTAGTGACAGTGCCAAAGAGAAGTCCTTCCTCAGGTTGATTTAAAATCATAAGCATGTTTTTGTTCGTTGTTTTTAAATTTTTTGTTAACTTAAACAAATAAAATCTGCCAAAAATGTGGGTATGGCGCAATACCCATTTTAGCCTCTGGCAGATTCCCTGTAACATGTATTTATGGATACCTTTTAGCACTGTGGACAATGAAGCCGATTGGAAGTCTCAAGTCGGTGTTCCAGGCTAAGAACGGAACTCCTCGACAGTCAGGGCTGTGCAGCAGTGCCAGGGGATCTCTCACCATCGAGAAGTCGGTCTTTAACAATCCACAACATTCACTGGAGGGACTCGATCAATTCTCTCACATCTGGTAAACATAATGCATTATTCAATTTAAAGGACAGGATTTAGCTCAGTCAGTTGAATGCTTTCCTAAGGTGCTTGCCTCACACTGATGATTCTGAGCTTATGTTTGAGACATAACAACCACTGAATAAACAAACAGTGTACTGGGGTGTTGTTAAACAAAAAATCCTTTCCAGGTAATATATTCAGACTCATGGAAAAATGTAAAAAAAAAAACAAGTTCTGGAAAATGAACCAAAATAGTGCTTAAGAGTCCTGGAAAATAAAAATATTTGAAGTGTATGAACAATGGGATCAAACCACCTCGGTGCATCGATCCATTCAGCTGATTGGGTTTTTTTTCCGTTAAGCCAGTGCACCACAAGTGGCCAAAGGCCGTGGTATGTGCTTTCCTGTCTGTGGGAACAGTGCATATAAAAAGATACCTTGCTGCTAATGGAAAAAATTTAGCACGTTTCCTCGGATCACTGCATGTGAGAATTATTAAATGTTTGACATCCAATAGCTGATGATTAGTTAATCAATGTGCTCTAGTGGAGTTGTTAAAAAATAAATAAAATTACTTCACAAACGACAGGGTTTGAATTACGCTATCAAGAAGGGCATGGCAATTATTGCCTTAAAGGGGCATGGGATCAGAAGGGCACCATGACCATTATTAGGACATACTATTTGCAAAATGACAAATTAAGAAGTTCTTTATGGGGCATGAAGTCAGAAAAAAATACATGCATTTTTTTTTTTAATAGTAATAATAACACTCAAGACTAACTATGATCTGATTTATTGAGGGACATCAAAGGCAGGAGGGCTCCATCGGTGGGCCCATTGGGCTATTTCTCATTCTAGCCAGTGCATCACGACTGGTATATCAAAGGCTGTGCATATAAAAGATCCCTTGCTACTAATGAAAAAATCTAGTGGGTGTCCTCTCTATAACTGTCAAAATGACCATATGTTTGACATCCAATTGCCGATGATTAATAAATCAATGTGCACTAGTAGTGTCATTAAACAAAAACTTTACTAAGGCAGGAGGGGATAAAGGGTTTTCTTTGGTAGAGGTAAATTCAAGAGGGTTTTACGGCAAACATAGGGGCATCTAAACCTAAAGAGGTGGGGGTGGGGCAATTGCAACCCCCCTAATGCTGGAGCAAAACTTCAAATTCGGGGGGAAATGATACAGATATTTGGGCAAAATGTGCTATGTATTTCCATTATTCGACCCTCAAAATTATCTGTAATCATGTTAAAATGCATAGTGATTCATTTGCAACCTGTTTGGTAGTAATGCTAAATATGATTTTTTTAAATTTAGATTCGTGCATTTTTGTTTAATTCAAGCAAAAGCCAGCCTGCCCCGTACAAAAATGGGAGTTTCGTATGCCTATTATATGCTGTAGTGCCGTCGTCGAATTCAAACTCTGAAACAATGGCTCACCTCGATATTTCAGGCTGATATTTGTGTTCCACAAGAACAACAATGTGCACAGTAAGGCCAAGGTGAGACCACCCAGATTGGACGGGCGTCGTACAGGCGTGTTCTCAACCAGGTCGCCCTACAGACCCAACGCCGTCGGATTAACTCTGGCCAAGCTCGATGCTGTCGAAGGTATTCTCTTACATAACTTCAGCTGATAATTACTTCTTCTTCTCATTATTAGTCCCCTTCCGGTCCAACCAGAGGGGACTATAGGTTTCATCTCCATCCATCCATCAATCTGTCTGTCCCCATATTTAGTTTTCCAGATGATGTTTTTGACAACATTTTGCTCTGCCGATAACTCTGGTCTGTGGTAGACTCAAACCATTCGAACTTCAACTTTCCTCAAATATTACAAGAGAATTATCTCCCTTGCACCATCTAAAACATCTAACTTGTTTGCCATAAATTGTGATAAAATCTGCTCAAACGGCCATCTCTTTTATGCAAGTACTGTTTAAAGAGGCCATCTTGCTATTTGCCAACCTCATCTAATAAGAATACAGCTGACCTGTATTAAACCACCTGTGTTTTGTGATAAATCAGCTTCTTTGTGCCAAGGGCGGGATGTAGTCCAGTGGTAAAGCGCTCGCTCAAAGTGCGGTCAGTCTGGGATTGATCCCTGTCGGTGGGCCCATTGGGCTATTTCTTGTTCCAGCCAGTGCACCACAACTGGCATATCAAAGGCTGTGGTATGTACCCTATCTGTGGGATGGTGCATGTAAAATATCCCTTGCTACTAATTGAAAAAGAGTAGCCCATGAAGTGGCAACAGTGGGTTTCCAGTCGTGTTGCACTGGATGGGGCCCACCAACAGGGATCGATCCCAGACCGACTGTACATCAAGCAAGTGCTTTACCACTGGGCTACGTCCCAACCCCCTGCTGCTTAATGAAAGCAGTTAATTAGAACATCACTACTATTATCATCTCTTGCTTTAATACATGTATTTCCCATCGGTGGGGCCCATTGGACTATTTCTCATTCTAGCCAGTGCTCCACAACTGGTGTAATGAAAGCTGTGGTATGTACTATCCTGTCTGTGGGATGGTGGTTTCTGTCTGCGGGTTTCTTCTGTTAACATATGGTTAAGGGATGTTAAGGACCACATAACCAGAAATAAAAAATGTGCTGAAAATATTTCCTTCCTTAATACATGTATTTATGTCTTTTCAGGTGCTACACTCCATCTATCTGGAATAGATATGATAGACGGGACTCCTGTTCTAGATATCAAACCTTTCATCCCATATTGTGACATGCCCACATCTTCTGATGTGTCTGCTGCAGTGACACATTCTGATGAAAGGTCATCACAACCAAATACATCGAACCAATCCACACAGTCTTCATTGTCAGAAGATGAAAGACAGAGTCTTCTTAACCAATTGACACCTGCAACAAATGGATCAGCTTTGATGGACTCATCATTATTAAATACCAGTATCCCATCTATGACTTGCCAGTCTCTCGCACAGCAAACCATGATAGACTCTCGTCAATGTAATGATTCTACCGTTTCAGTGGATACACCAGCAGCGTTATTACAAGATTCTGTTGACAATTTTACGCTGAATCAAGGTGCAGTGGGTTTTGAAAAAGAACTGCAGTTGTCGACAGCTGTCACAAACAAATATTATGATGATCGCAGTGATGGTGACAAGGTTTTGGCCTCGCAGACAGTTGTGCAAGATGATGATGATGTTTCAAGGACATGTTTTCCACCCTTAGTCACGACGTGTGGCTCTGATGTTGTCTCCAACATGAACAAGGACATTGTGGGTGACGAGACAATGTGTGCGTTAAAAGAAAGAAAGAATGGCAGTAATCTTGACTCTGGTTTAACCAATGGAAGGAATATTTATAAAAATGATTCAGATTTTCAGACAAGGTTCAAAATGGACAAATTCAGTAGGACTCCAGAATTATCTCCAGATTCACAAGGTATAACGACAGCAAATTGGGTAAATGATCCTTTGGTGGCCAAGCTTAATGTACGTCTTACAAATTTCGCCCGGGAGCAGTTAGGACATTTTAGTTGCACAGCAAGTGACGAGCGATACAAACTGTTTCACTTGCAGCACACGGACGAGCTGTTGTCGGCGATTGAGGCGGTGTTACGCGAGGACCCACGCTCGGTGTACCGGAGGAAACAGTGTCCGGACTCGCTTTACTTCTTCACAGTGGATGCCGCTCACGTCACCTGCTGGTTTGATGCAGACACGGCACAAGTTGTGAGAGTCAAACCTAGAGTGCTAGTACCACACTGTTCATAGTCGTTACTAAAGTCCAAACCAAATATGATAAAGTACTCTCCTAGTCAAACCTAGAGTGCTGTATCACACTGTTCATAGCCGTTACTGGGGACCACAGGTGTAAGGAGACAATTTTTTTTTTTTAAATAAACGCCACAAACATTTAACACAAAAAGACTTTTTTTGGATATTATAAACATGGATGATGAGATGGATGGTGAAGCCACAGTATTTCCATTTCGGTATGGGACTACTTAACAATGCCGTGATCCACGCTTGCTGTCAGTTTAGCCATCTTGGTATCACCCGAGCCCGGGGTACACGGAACCTACTGGGGTTATACACTCCGGAAGACGCCCATAATCACACCTGTAAAGTTGGGTCCGACTTTATGTATATGACCTTACACCTGCTCATTGAGCCTAGTGATGCACTCACTCTGGGTTACTGGCCTCGGTGGCGTCGTGGTAGGCCATCGGTCTACAGGCCGGTAGGTACTGGGTTCGGATCCCAGTCGAGGCATGGGATTTTTAATCCAGATACCGACTCCAAACCCTGAGTGAGTGCTCCACAAGGCTCAATGGGTAGGTGTAAACCACTTGCACCGACCAGTGATCCATAACTGGTTCAACAAAGGCCATGGTTTGTGCTATCCTGCCTGTGGGAAGTGCAAATAAAAGATCCCTTGCTGCTAATCGGAAGAGTAGCTCATGTAGTGGCGACAGCGTGTTTCCTCTCAAAATCTGTGTGGTCCTTAACCAATGTCCAATGCCATATAACCGTAAATAAAATGTGTTGAGTGTGTCGTTAAATAAAACATTTCTTTTTTTCACTCTGGGTTGGAGCTGGTACTGGCATGAAAAATCCCCCATTGCCCGAGATGGGATACGAACCCAGTACCTACTAGCTTCATTAAGTCTGATGGGATAACCATTACACCACCGAGGGTCTACTACTTTACAGTGCACACCATTCACATCATCAGCTGGTTTCATGCACAAGTTTGGTTTTTGAGGGGTTTTTTTTTTAACGACACCACTAGAGTACATTGATTTATTAATCATCGGCTATTGGATGTCAAACAGTCATTTTGACACAGTCATAAAGGAAACCTGCTACATTTTTTCATTAGTAGCAACAAATCTTTTATATACACCATCCCACATACAGGAAAGCACATACCATGGCCTTTGATATACCAGTTGTGGTGCACTGGCTGGAACAAGAAATGGCCCAATGGGCCTACCGACCACACATCAAGCAAGTGGTTTACGACTGGGCTATGTCCCATCCCTCTGATGCACATGTTGTTAAAGAGTAAAGTGCTGGTACTACGCTGTTCATAGTCGTTACTAAAGTGAACCAAATTGTTAAAAACTACGATAAATTACTCTCCTACCTTTAATTAAGTCAGATTTTCTCCACATTTTGTCCAAACATAAATCGTGAAAAAACCATTACAGTGTCACAGATTCCACATACGATACTGTAACGATGTCACGGATATCGACTTTGCTGAGATTGCATAGGGCAAAATACATGCAATTTTTCACCATCTGCATTTTTTATTTTTTTTATTTTATGGAATGAGTAATGGGTTTTTTCAGCTTTGTGTGTGAACAAAAAGTGGACTAACGATAATTAAAGGTAGGGGAGTAATTTATCGTAGTTCTTAACAATTTGGTTCGGACTTTAAATATTACAGTGTAAACATAATGTTCATGTCGGACACAAGTACACTGTATGATCTGTATCACATTAATTCTACAGGGATCGAAATACTACCATCCCAACCATTTGTTGCCAGTCACCATCGCCATGGGCCAGGAGGTGTTTTAGTCTAGGGTCCTGTCAGACTGTCAATTATTTTCCATTTATACCTGCACATTAGTTTTAATAAAATACATGTATGTATCAACATCCAAATATTTGCAAAACTGATTTCACTATAGTTTGTTGTGTTTAACAACACCACTGGAGCACATTGATTAATTAATCTTCGGCTATTGGATGTCAGATGTAGCGGGTTTCCTTGGATGACTAGGAGCCAGAATCGCCACTCGTAGTCACCAAAGGAAACCCGCTACATTTTTCCTAATGCAGTAAGGTATCTTTTATATACACTTTTTCACAGACAGGAAAGCACATATCAGCCTTTGACCAGTTGTGGTGCACTGGTTGGAACGAGAAAAAATCCAATCAGTTGAATAGATTCACTGAGGTTGTTCGATCCTGCGACGCAAGCACCCCAGGGGAGCACTCGACTGACCGAGCTAAATCCCACGCCACCATTTCACTAAAGATGTACATAATATAAACCACAACATTTATTAGAATTATAATGTTTCTCTTGGTTATAGAGGGGGGACGTAGCCCAGTGGTAAAGTGCTTGCTCGATGCACAGTCGGTCTGGGATCAATCCCCGTTGGTGGGCCTATTGGGCTATTTCTCGTTCCAGCCAGTGCAGTTTTCACTGGCTGAAACAAGAAATAACCCAATGGGCCCACCGACGGGAATCCACCCTAGACCCACCACACATCAAGCAACCGCTTTACCACTGGGCTACATCCCACCCCCAGTGTTTTTGAATGAAATGAAACTTTTGAACCAAAATTACGGAATATTAATACAGATAGAGTACATAATATGTATTATTTACTTTTTAATTAATATGGGAAATTATAATTGATGTGTTGTGAATATGGTACTCCGTTCCCTCGTTACGGACATACTATTTAACGGGTGATGCAGGAGGCATGTTATGGAATCTACATTTCACAACACAGATCAATTATAATATATTTTTTCAAATCAACAATGTAAATTTTGGAGAAAGCAGAACCTAAAGGTAAATAACTTGTGAAAACAAAACAAGTAAAATTTGTGTCATTCTTTAATGGCTGTTCAAGAAATTAATACATGAAAGGTTTGACATTTTTTCTAACTCCCCTTCACCATAAAATAAAATAAAATACAATAAAATAATCATTAATCCCCTACAGGTCCAACTGGAGGAGACTATAGGTTTTGTCTTCACCCTTCTGTCTGTCCCGTCTACCACACATTGTTTTCCAGACGATTTATATTGCCTAGAGGATGTACATGTACAAGTAGAGCTGAAATTTTGTTATGTGCTATTACAGATCAAGTTTGACTTTCATGGCAATTTACCCATTTTTCGCAAAGTTATATGGCCCTTGAATTGAGAACACCAAACTTTGTTAGGCCAGGTAGGGGACATGTATTTCTTTAGCAGTACTCTCAGAATGTATATACTTCTTTTTGAATGTATATACTTCTTTTTGAATGTATATACTTCTTTGAATATTTAAAAAAAAAATTATATTCTTGTAATAACTGTAGTCGCTGTTATTGTCATATTTTCATTATTGTATGTTATTAGGAGAGGGCCTTTTAAGTTGGATAACTTGTGCCCAATCCATTTGTACCTTGTATGCAATAAAATATGTTTCAATCAAACTGTCAGAATGCTTGTTTGTATTAAAATAATCCAAGTTCCTTCCACCCATCCCCCATATAATCATCCCCGGGTATTGCCTCACATAAAACAAACATGTCCTGAATTTTGTTTGTTTTGTTTAATGACACCACTGGAGCACATTGATTAATTAATCATCGGCTATTGAATGTCAAACGTTTGGTAATTCTGACTCGTAGTCATCAGAGGAAACCAGCTACATTTTTTCTAAAGCAGCAAGGCATTTTTTATATGCACCATCCCAGACAGGATAGCACATACCACAGCCTTTGATATACCAGTCGCGGTGAACTGGCTGGAATGAGAAGTAGCCCAATGCGCCCACCGACTTTACCACTGCGCTAAGTCATGCCTCAAATACGCCCAGAAGTTCAAGCTGTTAGCTTTAGTATTTAAAGAGCACTCAAGTCTAGGGATTTTCCAATACTGTGTCATGCTAGTGTTGTTATAGACTGTCATCATTAACATTACCTTGGGTTTGTACGGTCTTTTGCCAAATATTGAACTTAGAAGTTACTTAACTACCAAAAAACTACTTTGAAAATTGCATGCTGTTTGTAGATCTTCTGCCATTTTGACTCCGTGGCCAATTAAAAATGTTTAATACTTCAGATTAATCCTTGAATTACCATGAATGTTTTACGAATTACATCCGATTAGTGTCTTCTGTATGGTCACTCACAAGTGGGGTGCACATCCCCCCTGGCCCCCAGTTTCTACGAGCCTGTGGTTCTACTAAAATTCATCATGAGTCATTGTAGTTTGTTAGCTCTTTTTAACACCCATGAATGTTTCACTAATTACATCCGATTAATTATCAGTACGGTCTTTTTTTTTTGTTCAGTACAGTTCTACTAAAATGCATCAAGAGTTTGGGACAAAGGTTTCAGTTCTTCTGAATATCCATGAATGTTTCACTAATTACATCTGACTAGTGTTCAGTGCAGTTCTACTAAAATGCATCATGAGTTTGGGCTGATGGTTTCAGTTCTTCTGAATTAGCATCAATGCTTTACTAATTACATCCGATTAGTGTCTTCCGTACGGTCGTACTAAAATTCATCGTGAGAAACTGTAGTCTTGGCCGAAGGTTTCGGCTCTTCTGTATAGGCTTCAATCACATCCTCTTCCAAAAGCTTGTCCTCAAACAGAACATCATTTGGATCAAAGGGAAACATGTCCCCGTAGTTGACCAGAAGTGATGTGATGTTGAACGTCATTATCTCATCCCAATTCAGCACTTTGTTATTGTCAGTGTCCATAAATTCAAACATCTGCAGAAAAAAACAAAAAACTCATGGCTTACATTGAACATTAAAGGGATATACCCTAGCTTTAAACACTAAGGAATATTTTTGACTATGAGAGCCGATTTTGTTAACTGAAATCATACAATGTATCTGATATTAATAAAAGCCTTCCACCATGTTCCTTTATTGTACTATTCTTAAGGGATCACCTTTTCGATTCTGTGTGCAATCCGTTGCTGTTCTTTGTCAGATTTGGGATCATTAGCCACTGCACCATCGCCAAGAGTCGACTCGCTGGAGAAATACGTATCGAGGAATGTGCGCTTGTTCACCTCAGACATGTCGACAAATGGATCAAACAGATACAGCCTGCGAAAATATAACAAGCCTAAACAATTCAAATTAATAGTTACCTAGTAATTTCAAACAATTTTAAGTAGGTTTTTTTTTAACACCACCACTAATTAACATTAATCATCGGCTACTAGATGTTAAACATTTGGTAATTCTGACTTGTAGTCGTCAGAAGAAACCTGCTATATTTTTTTCCCATTAGCAACAAGGAATCTTTTATATGCACTTTCCCACAGACGGGTGGAACGCAGCCCAGTGGTAAAGTGCTTGCTTGATGCGTGGTCGGTCTGGGATTGGGCGGAACACAGTCCAGTGGTAAAGTGCTCGCTTGATGTGTGGTCGGTCTGGGATTGGGCGGAACACAGTCCAGTGGTAAAGTGCTTGCTTGATGTGTGGTCGGTCTGGGATTGGGCGGAACACAGTCCAGTGGTAAAGTGCTTGCTTGATGCGTGGTCGGTCTGGGATTGGGCGGAATACAGTCCAGTGGTAAAGTGCTTGCTAGATGCGTGGTCGTCTGGGATTGGGCGGAACACAGTCCAGTGGTAAAGTGCTTGCTAGATGCGTGGTCGGTCTGGGATTGGGCGGAACACAGTCCAGTGGTAAAGTGCTTGCTTGATGCGTGGTCGGTCTGGGATTGGGTAAAGCGCTCGCTTGATGTGTGGTCGGTCTGGGATTGGGCGGAACACAGTCCAGTGGTAAAGTGCTTGCTTGATGTGAGGTCGGTCTGGGATTGGGCGGAACACAGTCCAGTGGTAAAGTGCTTGCTTGATGTGTGGTCGGTCTGGGATTGGGAGGAACACAGTCCAGTGGTAAAGTGCTTGCTTGATGTGTGGTCGGTCTGGGATTGGGCGGAACACAGTCCAGTGGTAAAGTGCTTGCTTGATGTGTGGTCGGTCTGGGATTGGGCGGAACACAGTCCAGTGGTAAAGTGCTTGCTTGATGTGTGGTCGGTCTGGGATTGGGAGGAACACAGTCCAGTGGTAAAGTGCTTGCTTGATGTGTGGTCGGTCTGGGATTGGGAGGAACACAGTCCAGTGGTAAAGTGCTTGCTTGATGTGTGGTCGGTCTGGGATTGGGCGGAACACAGTCCAGTGGTAAAGTGCTCGCTTGATGTGTGGTCGGTCTGGGATTGGGCGGAACACAGTCCAGTGGTAAAGCGCTCGCTTGATGTGTGGTCGGTCTGGGATTGGGAGGAACACAGTCCAGTGGTAAAGCGCTCGCTTGATGTGTGGTCGGTCTGGGATTGGGCGGAACACAGTCCAGTGGTAAAGCGCTCGCTTGATGTGTGGTCGGTCTGGGATTGGGCGGAACACAGTCCAGTGGTAAAGTGCTCGCTTGATGTGTGGTCGGTCTGGGATTGGGCGGAACACAGTCCAGTGGTAAAGTGCTTGCTTGATGTGTGGTCGGTCTGGGATTGGGAGGAACACAGTCCAGTGGTAAAGTGCTTGCTTGATGTGTGGTCGGTCTGGGATTGGGAGGAACACAGTCCAGTGGTAAAGTGCTTGCTTGATGTGTGGTCGGTCTGGGATTGGGCGGAACACAGTCCAGTGGTAAAGTGCTTGCTTGATGTGTGGTCGGTCTGGGATTGGGCGGAACACAGTCCAGTGGTAAAGTGCTTGCTTGATGCGTGGTCGGTCTGGGATTGGGCGGAACACAGTCCAGTGGTAAAGTGCTTGCTAGATGCGTGGTCGGTCTGGGATTGGGCGGAACACAGTCCAGTGGTAAAGTGCTTGCTAGATGCGTGCTCGATGATTGGGTGGTCGGTCTGGGATTGGGGTCGGAACACAGTCCAGTGGTAAAGTGCTCGCTTGATGTGTGGTCGGTCTGGGATTGGGCGGAACACAGTCCAGTGGTAAAGCGCTCGCTTGATGTGTGGTCGGTCTGGGATTGGGCGGAACACAGTCCAGTGGTAAAGTGCTCGCTTGATGTGTGGTCGGTCTGGGATTGGGCGGAACACAGTCCAGTGGTAAAGTGCTTGCTTGATGTGTGGTCGGTCTGGGATTGGGCGGAACACAGTCCAGTGGTAAAGTGCTTGCTTGATGTGTGGTCGGTCTGGGATTGGGCGGAACACAGTCCAGTGGTAAAGTGCTCGCTTGATGTGTGGTCGGTCTGGGATTGGGCGGAACACAGTCCAGTGGTAAAGTGCTCGCTTGATGTGTGGTCGGTCTGGGATTGGGTCTGGGAACACAGTCCAGTGGTAAAGTGCTCGCTTGATGTGTGGTCGGTCTGGGATTGGGAGGAACACAGTCCAGTGGTAAAGTGCTTGCTTGATGTGTGGTCGGTCTGGGATTGGGCGGAAC
Source organism: Gigantopelta aegis (assembly GCF_016097555.1). Classification (NCBI taxonomy): domain Eukaryota; kingdom Metazoa; phylum Mollusca; class Gastropoda; order Neomphalida; family Peltospiridae; genus Gigantopelta; species Gigantopelta aegis. The sequence goes on along the minus strand of NC_054700.1, from coordinate 12,863,829 downwards.
ACAGTCCAGTGGTAAAGTGCTTGCTTGATGTGTGGTCGGTCTGGGATTGGGCGGAACACAGTCCAGTGGTAAAGTGCTCGCTTGATGTGTGGTCGGTCTGGGATTGGGCGGAACACAGTCCAGTGGTAAAGTGCTTGCTTGATGTGTGGTCGGTCTGGGATTGGGCGGAACACAGTCCAGTGGTAAAGTGCTTGCTTGATGTGTGGTCGGTCTGGGATTGGGCGGAACACAGTCCAGTGGTAAAGTGCTTGCTTGATGTGTGGTCGGTCTGGGATTGGGCGGAACACAGTCCAGTGGTAAAGTGCTTGCTTGATGTGTGGTCGGTCGAACACAGTCTGGGATCGGTGGGATTGGGAGGAACACAGTCCAGTGGTAAAGTGCTTGCTTGATGTGTGGTCGGTCTGGGATTGGGCGGAACACAGTCCAGTGGTAAAGTGCTTGCTTGATGTGTGGTCGGTCTGGGATTGGGCGGAACACAGTCCAGTGGTAAAGTGCTTGCTTGATGTGTGGTCGGTCTGGGATTGGGCGGAACACAGTCCAGTGGTAAAGTGCTTGCTTGATGTGTGGTCGGTCTGGGATTGGGCGGAACACAGTCCAGTGGTAAAGTGCTCGCTTGATGTGTGGTCGGTCTGGGATTGGGCGGAACACAGTCCAGTGGTAAAGCGCTCGCTTGATGTGTGGTCGGTCTGGGATTGGGCGGAACACAGTCCAGTGGTAAAGCGCTCGCTTGATGTGTGGTCGGTCTGGGATTGGGCGGAACACAGTCCAGTGGTAAAGTGCTCGCTTGATGTGTGGTCGGTCTGGGATTGGGCGGAACACAGTCCAGTGGTAAAGCGCTCGCTTGATGTGTGGTCGGTCTGGGATTGGGAGGAACACAGTCCAGTGGTAAAGTGCTCGCTTGATGTGTGGTCGGTCTGGGATTGGGCGGAACACAGTCCAGTGGTAAAGTGCTCGCTTGATGTGTGGTCGGTCTGGGATTGGGCGGAACACAGTCCAGTGGTAAAGTGCTCGCTTGATGTGTGGTCGGTCTGGGATTGGGCGGAACACAGTCCAGTGGTAAAGTGCTTGCTTGATGTGTGGTCGGTCTGGGATTGGGCGGAACACAGTCCAGTGGTAAAGTGCTTGCTTGATGTGTGGTCGGTCTGGGATTGGGCGGAACACAGTCCAGTGGTAAAGTGCTTGCTTGATGTGTGGTCGGTCTGGGATTGGGCGGAACACAGTCCAGTGGTAAAGTGCTTGCTTGATGTGTGGTCGGTCTGGGATTGGGCGGAACACAGTCCAGTGGTAAAGTGCTGCTTGATGTGGTGGTCGGTCTGGGATTGGGTCGGAACACACAGTCCAGTGGTAAAGTGCTCGCTTGATGTGTGGTCGGTCTGGGATTGGGCGGAACACAGTCCAGTGGTAAAGTGCTCGCTTGATGTGTGGTCGGTCTGGGATTGGGCGGAACACAGTCCAGTGGTAAAGTGGCTCGCTTGATGTGTGGTCGGTCTGGGATTGGGCGGAACACAGTCCAGTGGTAAAGTGCTCGCTTGATGTGTGGTCGGTCTGGGATTGGGCGGAACACAGTCCAGTGGTAAAGTGCTTGCTTGATGTGTGGTCGGTCTGGGATTGGGCGGAACACAGTCCAGTGGTAAAGCGCTCGCTTGATGTGTGGTCGGTCTGGGATTGGGCGGAACACAGTCCAGTGGTAAAGTGCTCGCTTGATGTGTGGTCGGTCTGGGATTGGGAGGAACACAGTCCAGTGGTAAAGTGCTCGGCTTGGGATTGGGCGGAACACAGTCCAGTGGTAAAGTGCTTGCTTGATGTGTGGTCGGTCTGGGATTGGGCGGAACACAGTCCAGTGGTAAAGTGCTTGCTTGATGTGTGGTCGGTCTGGGATTGGGCGGAACACAGTCCAGTGGTAAAGTGCTTGCTTGATGTGTGGTCGGTCTGGGATTGGGCGGAACACAGTCCAGTGGTAAAGTGCTCGCTTGATGTGTGGTCGGTCTGGGATTGGGAGGAACACAGTCCAGTGGTAAAGCGCTCGCTTGATGTGTGGTCGGTCTGGGATTGGGAGGAACACAGTCCAGTGGTAAAGGGCTTGCTTGATGTGTGGTCGGTCTGGGATTGGGAGGAACACAGTCCAGTGGTAAAGTGCTCGCTTGATGTGTGGTCGGTCTGGGATTGGGCGGAACACAGTCCAGTGGTAAAGTGCTTGCTTGATGTGTGGTCGGTCTGGGATTGGGCGGAACACAGTCCAGTGGTAAAGTGCTCGCTTGATGTGTGGTCGGTCTGGGATTCGGTCTGGGATTGGGAACACAGTCCAGTGGTAAAGTGCTCGCTTGATGTGTGGTCGGTCTGGGATTGGGAGGAACACAGTCCAGTGGTAAAGCGCTCGCTTGATGTGTGGTCGGTCTGGGATTGGGAGGAACACAGTCCAGTGGTAAAGTGCTCGCTTGATGTGTGGTCGGTCTGGGATTGGGTGGAACGCAGCCCAGTGGTAAAGCGTTCGCTTGATGTGCGGTCGGTTTAGGATCGATCCCCGTTGGTGGCCCCATTTGGCTGTTTCTCGTTCCAACCAGTGAACCACGACTGGTGTAACAAAGGCTGTGGTATGTACTATTTTGTCTGTGTCATGGTGCATATAAAAGATCCCTTACTGTCTACTCTGCTATAGCAGTGTGTTTTCTTCAAAATATCTAAATATGATTGCCTTCTAATAATCCGGCTTGTTGCACTAAAGTAGTGCGAGTCGGTGGGGGGGGGGAGGTGGGGGGTAGTAGGCGTGGCTTATTTTTTGGGGGTTTCATCGAGATATGAATGAAAAAAAGTAAGCACCTCTGGATCAATCAGATTGCCGTAAAGTGTATAGACGCAAAGAAAATTTAATTATAAAGCTATACACAAAATTCAAGGTCAATATCTCAAGGCATTCTAAAAATAAAGCATCCAGAAAACTATATGTGAGATGGATGGACAGGTAGACAGACTGACGGATGGACAGACCGACAAAAGGATGGAGATGAAACCTATAATCCCCTCCGGTTGGACTGGTAGGGGACTAAAAATGCTAACCATGATTTGTCAGCCCTTCGTCATTGTATCCACATCCTATCCCAATTCAGTTCTTCTGTGTATTTATGTAGGGCTGAAAAAAAAACTTGTTTTATTTAACGACACCACTAGAGCACATTGATTTATTAATCATCGGCTATTGGATGTCGAACATATGATGATTTTGACAGAGGAAACCCGCTACATTTTTCCATTAGTAGCAAGGGATTTTTAATATGCACCATTCCACAGACAGGACAGCACATACCACAGCCTTTGATATACCAGTTGTGGTGTACTGGCTGGAACGAGAAATGGTCCAATGAGCCCACCAACGGGGATCGATCCTAGACCGACCGCGCATCAAACGAGCACTTTACCACTGGGCTACATCCTGTCCCCAGGTCAACTAAATGTACTTTTAAACTTACAGCCTGGCTGTTTACAAACACCTTACGTGTACAGGCTCCCATTTCAGTAAAGGAGGGGAGTGGGAGCAGGATAGGTTTTGCCCAAATTAAAAACAAATCTGCCTGACATTATTTATTCATATTAACATTACTGCCAAACGGTTATATAGGGTTGCAAACTAATCACTGCATATTCTTACATTTGTAGGAAGAATGATGGAAATACATGTTAATATATTGTCAGTTTAGCACATTTTACCCAAATATCTCTTATTTTTGCCTGAATTTGAGGATTGCTCCAGCACTAGGGAGGCAGTTGCCTTCACCTGCCCCCTCCCCCTCGAATGCTTATGACAAACACTATTAAGCATAAAAGAGCCACCTGTGCAGTGGTATAGCATGGATTGCCAGCTGCCAGGGCAAGGCAAGTATTGCACCCACTAACCAGTGGACCGTTAGCACTCCCAGAGTCCCTTACACCAGTCCAGAATTTTGCGCCCAGGCCAACTGCCCACGCTACGCCACTGCACCTGTGAATATATGCACCAGAATGTGAGATGTAGAATGTCGGAGAGCTCTACTACTCTTGAGTACTTGCCTGATTCGTTCTTCATAGGGGGCTCTGGGATACGAGCTTAACATTGTTGGTCTGGGCATGCCAGCAGCCTTGACACAGTCCGTTGTGTTGAACCACGGGACATGTATCCACCATATGTTGACAGCCAGATTCCGACTTCCATACGAGTTCACTTGGTGATACCAACTAAAATGAAAGAATGAAGGAAGAAGGAAGGAAATGTTTTATTTAACGACGCACTCAACACATTTTATTTACGGTTATATGGCGTTGAACGTATGGTTAAGGACCACACAGATATGGGAGGAAACCCGCTGTTGCCACTTCATGGGCTACTCTTTTCGATCAGCAGCAAGGGATCTTTTATATGCACCATCCCAAAGACAGGATAGCACACACCATGGCTTTTGGTGTACCAGTCGTGGTGCACTGACTGGAGCGAGAAATAGCCCAATGGGCCCACTGACAGGGATCGATTCTAAACCGACCGCGCATCAAGTGAGCACTTTTACCACTGGGCTACATTCCGCCTCAGAGATTAGTGACCGAGTCATAAGGTGTACATGTTAGAATATTCAGTGCTTTCAAATACATGTACTACATACCAGTATTCTACAGTTAAACAGTGCATGGGTCACTATGGTGTATTTTGTTATTACAAGGACTGCCACTTCCCACGACGATCCATTATACTTTGTAGGAGAATGCCACTTCCCATGAGATACAGGGAAATATCAAAATGGTTTTGTTACCCAAATAGTGATCATGAAATGTGAGCATATCGTGCCACACTGATATGGCATTCACCACTTTTAAACTGAAAAGGGCATTGTAAGGATGGCATAGAACTGCAACACCCCCATCCATCTCCCAGCTCTGCCGATTATATAATGCAACCCATCCCCTCAGTTGAAAGGTGAATTCAGACACCTAGGCTTCATTGGCTATATGTATAGCCCTTTGACCCATCACAACAGCAGCTGCTGTCGTTGACCCACCACAACAGCAGTTGCTGTAGTTAACCAACACAACAACTGTTGTAGTTAATCCATCACAACAGCAGCTGCTGTAGTTGACCCATCACAACAACTGCTGTAGTTGACCCATCACAACAACTGCTGTAGTTAATCCATCACAACAGCAGCTGCTGTAGTTGACCCATCACAACAACTGCTGTAGTTGACCCATCACAACAACTGCTGTAGTTTACCCATCACAACAACTGTTGTAGTTAATCCATCACAACAGCAGCTGCTGTAGTTGACCCATCACAACAACTGCTGTAGTTGACCCATCACAACAACTGCTGTAGTTGACCCATCACAACAACTGTTGTAGTTAATCCATCACAACAGCAGCTGCTGTAGTTGACCCATCACAACAACTGTTGTAGTTAATCCATCACAACAGCAGCTGCTGTAGTTGACCCATCACAACAACTGCTGTAGTTGACCCATCACAACAACTGTTGTAGTTAATCCATCACAACAACTGTTGTAGTTAATCCATCACAACAGCAGCTGCTGTAGTTGACCCATCACAACAACTGTTGTAGTTAATCCATCACAACTACTGTTGTAGTTAATCCATCACAACAACTGTTGTAGTTAATCCATCACAACAGCAGCTGCTGTAGTTGACCCATCACAACAACTGTTGTAGTTAATCCATCACAACAGCAGCTGCTGTAGTTGACCCATCACAACAACTGTTGTAGTTAATCCATCACAACAACTGTTGTAGTTAATCCATCACAACAACTGTTGTAGTTAATCCATCACAACAGCAGCTGCTGTAGTTGACCCATCACAACAACTGCTGTAGTTGACTCATCACCATAACAAAGAAAGAAATGTTTCATTTAACAATGCACTCAGCACATTTTATTTATGGTTTTATGGCGTCAGACATATGGTTAAGGACCACACAGATATTGAGAGAGGAAACCTGCTGTCACCACTTCATAGGCTACTCTTTTCGATTAGCAGCAAGTGATCTTTTATATGCACCATCCAACAGACATAATAGTACATACCATGGCCTTTGTTACACCAGTTATGGAGCACTGGCAGGAACGAGAAATAGCCCATTGAGGTCACAACAATTGCTGTAGTTGGCTAATCTGGTGAGTTTATGAAAGAAGGGCAACAGAATTATGGAAACTAAAAACGAATTATTTAATTACCTTCTAGGAATGACAAGTAATCCCCCTTTTCCATTGTAGCATTTATCTTCAGTTACCTTTTAGAAATGAACAGGAAATCTCCCTTTTCCATTGTAGCGTTTATCTTTAGTTGCCTTCTAGAAATGACAAGTAATGCACCTTTTCCATTGTAGCGTTTATCTTCATTTACCCTTTAGAAATTAACTGGCAATCTCCCTTTTCCACTGTAGCGTTTGTCTTCATTAACCCTTTAGAAATGAACAGGCAATCTCCCTTTTCCATCGTAGCGTTTATCGTTAGTTAGAAAATTTGTTTCTAATTTTCATTATTATTTATACTTACCTAGTGCTAGCACAACAAAAATGCTATTCAACCTGAGTCATACCTACACACTGCAGAATTCTCTCCCTTGCCGGATATGCGCAATGCTATCCTTGCACGGGCTACCTGTAGGCCTAACTTCATTCTCGGTTCAAAGTCCACCCAAACCCACCGAGGGAAAGCCTCATAGGGGTGGGCGGGAGGTATAGTTTGTTGTGCTAGCACTAGGTAAGTATGAATAATAATGAAAATTAGAAACATATTTTCTAATAGTCTAATTCAACTTACGGTGCTAGCACAACAAATATGCTATAACGGACGTGCAATGACACTGTTAGAGCACGTGAATTCAACATTAATGGGAGGAGGTAAGAAAATAGAGGACTTACCAGTACCCAAAAAGCTCCTTTGAAGTAATGACATGGAGATAGGACGAACCACGACATACGGTAACAAGGAGTCAAAAAACTTTTGGGAATAAAAAGGGGCTTCCCAAAGGAAAAACTCATCCCCAAGAAAGGGAAGAAAAACATCTCCCCAGGGAGAGGAAACGGTAGACAACACTACAAAAAAAAACCATCCCTCAGAAAAGGGTAGAGTGTTAAACATGTCCGAAGCATGAATCGATGGCAGATGGACGGAAAAGAGGTCGACCCCTTTCCGTTGCCCTGCGCACAGACACGACGTGTTGAGGGAGAGATTCCATACCCCTGAAATGTGTTGATCCAACAGATGCGCCCCGTACCCGTGCAGCGACGCATCCGTGAAAAGGATCAGATCCGGAGCAGGGGGGTGCAACGGAACCGATAGGGACATGCACTTGTCCGACAGGCACTCCTGTATCGGATGAGTGAACCATGGGCCCAGAGGCACTATCATGTCCCAATTGTGACCGTCCCACCGTGGGGACAAATGCCACTGGAGTGGTCGTTTGAATCGTCTGAACCGCACGATCAATGAGGCCAGAGATTCGAGGTGGCCCAACACCACGTTGAGAGATCGTACCGTAGTACTTTGCTCCCCCATCAAACGTCGCGCCGACGTTTGAAAATTGTGGATACGCGCATCGGTGGGACGAACCGACGCTACCACAAGATCGAAGACCACTCCGAGATATGTGAAAATCTGAGTCGGCGTTAACTCCGATTTCACCCAATTGGGAATAAAACCCAATTGGAGGATCGTGTCCAAAACCAACCCGACATTGGTCTGACACTCCTGTTGCGACGAAGCTGGGATCAACCAATCGTCTAGATAGGTATGCATTCGAACCCCTAACAAATGAACATGACCTACCACCGCTTTTACCACACGTGTAAAAGCATGGGGACTCGTCGCCAAACCGAACGGGAGCACACGAAACTCGTACGCTTTCCTGTCGAACAGGAAGCGCAGAAACTTCCAAAACGTCTTGTGCACCGGGACATGGAGGTATGCGTCTTTCAGATCGATCGACGCAGCCCACTCCCCAATTTGAAGCAGGTTCCGGACCGAATGAACCGTTTTCATTTTCATGGAAGGAACATCGACGTAGACGTTCAGTGGCTTCAAATTTAGGATTGGTCTCCATTTCCCATTTTTCTTCTGGGCGAAGAAAAGATGAGAATAAAATCCAGGAGTGTCCAGACCGACTCTCTGGATGGCCCCTTTGTCGAGAAACTCGGCAATCATACTCTCCACTAAAACGCGCCGATCCGCGGACGGTAACGGCGGCATTCTCGGAGTGGAAGTAAGAGTGGGGATCGAAGAAAAGAGTATTTTGTAACCGTGTCGAACGACCGACAGAACCCAGGGGTCGAGACCAGGCAGCTTGCACCAATTTCGAAGGAAATAGCGGAGCCTGCCCCCCACGGGTATGGTTGCTAACGGTACCTCCGAAAGCAACTGCCGATCGTTCACGTACCCTCACCCCAACCGCTTACCACCCGTAGGCGCAACGCCTTTGGTGGACTGAGAACGAAACGCAGCACGACGTTTGCGTTCTCGCTTAGCGGAAGACGGGTTGTTACCTGGTTGCCTCCTAGTGTCAGGAACCCTAGGGATCTGAGCCGACTGTAAAACAGCAGCCTTTTTCACAGGAGGCGGCTTGAACCCCGAAAACGTGGACCGACGTTTACCAGAGGTTGAGGGTTGAGTGTTCGGGACTGGTCGCGACAAATCCTTGTCTAGGACAATATTAAAATCGGGACCGAAAAGTACATTTTCCCGTACCGAACGTGTACGAAAAAACGTCTTCGCAACGTTTGACGCACTCAAAACCCGCCAGGTAATGGTCACGCCGTAACAAAAGATTCTTCGCAAACAATCGGCCAGATAACTGAGCGATATGCTTAGAGGCTTTTGACGCAGCCTCCAAACAGCCTTTCGCCATCGCGGGAAGGCTCTCGACAGCCTTATCCAAGCCAAATAGGAACGTACCTAAATGGTTATTAACCTGGAACATCGACTTAGCCAGCCGATCGAACGATTCCCAGATCCGCGATTGGCAATGACACATGCGGCGATGGGGAACAAGCGGCTCGGACACTAGCGGAAACGACCGCCGGATGTTCGAGAAAATCCGCCCCCAACGTCTCATAGGAGTCGGCACGAAAAATGCGCGCTCCCGTTAAGATTTTCCCCGTAGGCAGTGCCGTTGGGTACTCATCAACACCCACTCCCAGGATACGATCACTGCCAGTGATCAACACATCAATGTCACAAAGTGAACTGTGCGCCTCTTGTGCAAGTGGTAAACCCGACTCCTCACGAGGAGTGACCAAATTCAAAGAACGGTTCCCGAAGGAGACACCCTTGAATGTAGGCTGGGCCTCAACCTGAGGTATAGCGTCCCTGCATACCTGTCGGACTTGGTCCCTGACAAAAGCCAGAACCGCCGGATAATCGCACTCCTCCTCTACCTCCGAACCGAAGTGAGAGAGAGCTGGGTCAGCGACAGAATCCGGTCCAACCGACGCTTCCTCTGAAGCCAAGTCACTGTCCATTGGATCCCGAAGATCTACATGGACTCCTCCCCCTAATCGAGACGCCCCTGGGGCAGCGTCTCCCGAGACGGAAACAATAGGAACCGAACGACAATCCCTAACTGCATCGTCAAACTTCTGTCGAGACGCAGTTTCTGCTGGTTTTGGCGGAAAATCAGGGGGGGGGGGGGGGGGGGGGAATGGGAGCCGCGCCCGACAGTCCCGTCTGCGAAAGCAATGATCCCAACTGAGGCGAAGCGTTAAAAAATTCCACAAAACTCCGAAACAACGTTTCCTGAAAGCCTAACGGTCGTTCCTGCGCCAAGTGCGGAACGGTCGGAGTTTGCGACCACAGAGTACCCCCAGCCGAGGGGTATCTGCGCGAACCTCGTCCTCTATCGAGTAAAGTCGAAGAGGTAGGGACCAAAGACAGTGCAAACTGTGAGGAGATGTCCGTTGCTACCGAAGTCACCGGACCCTTGGCGTAAACATATGCAAACGGAGGACCCAAACGGGATGAGTCCTCCACCCAACGGTAAACATCGGTCGGGATGCCATCAGAGACGGATCCCGGCATCGTAACAACTGGCTCAGTTCGAAGCAAACTGGCAGAACTCTCCTCGGGCCTTGAGAATGCTGAGGTGCCGAAGCGACTGTCAGCAATCGAAGGCAAAGTCGGGGCCACCTGCTCTGCGGACGAAGTAGTGGACCTATGCACAACGGAATGCATGTGCTCGGTAACCGATGAAGTCGTCAAAACCGGTGCCGCGACGACTCCACCCTGCCCCCCACTTCTGTTTGTAAAGGTAACCGTAACGACGATGGCGACGCCCGCGACGAAGCCACACAAACAGAAGAGGCGCCGTCACTAACGAAGACGGCTCACTTACCACGGTCACAATAGGAGCCCGGGGGGGGGGGGGGGGGGGGCGCTCCCGAAGTATCGGTAACTGTACTCGTAACACGGACCGACGAAGATACACCCTTGTGTTTTCCCCCTTTCCGGACACTTTTCGAAGTGTCTACAGACTTATGGGACCTACCCACTAAGTCCGACTTGCCGACTACTGCCGAAGCAGACGACAAGATTTTGCTGGTACCCGAAACCTGAGTCTGCGAACCGAACCGAACCGAACCCACTGGTCAGGCGACCACGTGGCGCAGATCTCACACTGACGGTCTTGAGAACAAGACCGACAGTCCGGACACAACACGTGTGTGTCTTTACGTCGTAAAGGAAATGGACAACCATCTCGCGCACAAACTTTCCGTGCGCTAGCTGTCAACGAACTCGCGTCGGACATGGTAAATTCAACACAGAATTCCCAACTACCAACCATATGTCAAGTTCAACCGAAAAACAAACACAAAATTACAAGTAAAGAAAACTTTTTGCCAAAGCTTAACAGGTGTTAACAGGTGGACTGCAGAATTGAGAATGAAGTTACAGGTAGCCCGTGCAAGGATAGCATTGCGCATATTCGGCAAGGGAGAGAATTCTGCAGTGTGTAGGTATGACTCAGGTTGAATAGCATTTTTGTTGTGCTAGCACAGTAAGTTGAATAAGACTATTACCTTGTAGGAATGACAAGTAATCCCCCTTTTCCATTGTAGCATTTGTCTTCATTTACCCTTTAGAAATGAACAGGCAATCTCCCTTTTCCATTGTAGCGTTTATCTTCCGTTACCTTTTAGAAATGAACAGGCAATCTCCCTTTTCCATTGTAGCGTTTATCATTAGTTACCTTCTAGAAATGACAAGTAATGCCCCTTTTCCATTGTAGCGTTTATCTTCATTTACCCCTTAGAAATTAACTGGCAATCTCCCTTTTACATTGTAGCGTTTATCTTCATTTACCTTCTAGGAATGACCAGGCAATCTCCCTTTTCCATTGTAGCGTTTATCTTTAGTTACCTTCTAGGAATGAACAGGCAATCTCCCTTTTCCATTGTAGCGTTTATCTTTAGTTACCTTCTAGGAATGAACAGGCAATCTCCCTTTTCCATTGTAGCGTTTATCCACGGGATGTTCTTGAACTGGGGGAACGTGTCGTAATCCACGTCATCGACGTTCACCTCGCTGTATCCACGATCTGCTACGAACCCCTCACTCTCGACTTTATCTTGGTGTTTCTAAAATATCAACTTGGGAAATTAAGTTTCATGAACCCCTTGTTTTTCACTTTATCTTTGTTTCTAAAATATCAACTTCGGAAACTTGGTACATGTTTGATAAACCTCTCTCTCACTCGAGTTTCTCTTTGTGCTTGTAAAATATCAACTTGGGAAATTAGTAAGTTTCTATCAACTTGGGAAATTAGTTTATGAAACCCCCACTCTCACTTTATCTTTGTGTTTCAAAGATGAACCACTCACTCTCCACTAAAATATTTCTCGACTTTATCTTTGTGCTTCTAAAATATCATCTTGGGGGAAATTAGTTTGATGTACTCTCCACTTTATCTTTGTTTCTAGAATATCAACCAGGGGATTTAACACAGGCTTTTTCTTTAAAAAATAATGTGTAATTGGGGGAGCATGGCCCCCGTGCACCCACACCTGGCTACGCCAATGAGAGGCCGGTTAGAGGACAATTCAATGATCATTAGCTATTCACGACTCTAAAGAATATGATTCTACTCACTTTGTCGATGAATATAAGCTGCTTCCTCCCGTCGAGCAGACAGTTGATGTTGTGGTAGGTGTCGAGGTGAAGGACAGATCGCGTGCCACCGCCACTGAACCACATGATGTGGCGCTCTAGGCGCCGCTGCATGCCCCCGCAAAGCAAACATTTTGGTACAGGTATCTCATCTGAAACATTTCACAAGTTTCAAACCATTTACTGGCGTGGTCAATCTGATTAAAATCAGCTCTACTGGTCTCACCAGTAGATCTAACAGCATTGCGTGGACTCCCATGTCCAGGTGACATTTTATCTATAAATAACAATTTAAATATCGACCAATTGCACTTCGCCTTTTATAGCGTTATTCGGAAGCATACAAATTCCAAAAATATCGTGCGAGACTATATGCAATAGGCGAACTTGTTGGTCTATTTCAACATTGAAAAAACAGGAACGTGCAGTAATAAACTCTGGATTGTATACTAGTATAAACAGATTTTATGGCTATACCATCACGTTGGGTTTTTTTCGTCGTAAAACGAATTTTATATAAAATTTTATATTGAAATTAGTTTCCGGCATACTTCGTAATTCACCCGAATCATTTTGTTTACCCTCGTCATAATCCCGAATGTTTTTAAATTATTTTCAAATCACTGGCATGATTTTGCAAGTAAGATTTTGATTGGTCGAATGAATGGTCTACTGGACATGAGCTCCAACGGGCTGCTGTTAGATCCACATGTAATAGTGGAGCTAATTAGATTGTGGCATGGTCAGAGGTCGAGTCCGTGGTGCCCGTGCGTCTATCTTAAAGAGTATCCTGACATGTCTGTCTATATTATATATATGTTTCAGTCTCTCTCCGTCTGACTCACTCTACCCTCCTTCTCCCTTCTCTCCCTCCTCTTTCCCCTTTTTCCTTTCTTTGTCTTTCTCCCCCCTCTCTGTATCTCTCTAGGTCTTATCACTGACTGCCTCAGTATTTGTGGGTGTGCGCACGTGTGTGTGTGAGTGTGTGTACATACCTAGTTGACCAAAAGTACTGTATATCATATATCTTGCCTTTAACACTGATTTTCGAAACAGATCCGACCTTTGAATTTTGCGAATGCGATAGTTTCATTTGCGTGTCGCTCGCGTAAGTGTAGTTTTGCGTAACCCATTTTTCGTTCGCGCATAAAGTTTATGATATCATTCACATGGTCATGATGGGTTACGTAAAAATGAAATGGGTTACCTGAACCCTTAGACCGAATATTTCTGTCTCTGCCACTGAACATAAAATATCAATATAAAATAGACAAATCATTAAAAAAAAAAAATAGGCCTAAAACATGAAATAAAGCTTTACAGAGACAGAAATATTCGATCTAGGTAAACCTTAAGGGCACGCACACTGTGCCAGCACGCCACAGAGTCGGCACCTCAAGCTACATGCGGCACCCAAACAGGTGATACATGTGACAAACCTTTCATCGACGTTGTACCAGCACTCCACTGGGTCTGTACGTTAAGTTATATGTTGCACCCAAAACAGGTGACAAACAGGTGATAAATGTGACAGACAGGTGATAAATGTGACAAACCTTTCATTGATGTTGTACCAGCACTCTACACAGGATCTGCACCTCAAGTGACATGTTGCAATCAAACAGATGATAAATGTGACAAACAGGTGATAAATGTGACAAACCTTTCACTGACGTTGTACCAGCACTAAACAGGATCTGCACCTCAAGTGACATGTTGCAATCAAACGGGTGATAAATGTGACAAACCTTTCATTGACGTTGTACCAGCACTACACAGGATCTGCACCTCAAGTGACATGTTGCAATCAAACAGATGATAAATGTGACAAACATGTGATAAATGTGACAAAGCTTTCATTGACGTTGTACCAGCACTCTATACAGGATCTGCACCTCAAGTGACATGTTGCAATCAAACAGATGATAAATGTGACAAACCTTTTATTGACGTTATACCAGCACTACACAGGATCTGCACCTCAAGTGACATGTTGCAATCAAACAGGTGATAAATGTGACAAACATGTGATAAATATGACAAACAGGTGATAAATGTGACAAACCTTTCACTGACGTTGTACCAGCACTCTATACAGGATCTGCACCTCAAGTGACATGTTGCAATCAAACAGCTGATAAATGTGACAAACAGGTGATAAATGTGACAGACCTTCCATTGATGTTGTACCAGCACTCTACACAGGATCTGCACCTCAAGTGACATGTTGCAATCAAACAGGTGATAAATGTGACAAACCTTTCATTGATGTTGTACCAGCACTATACACAGGATCTGCATGCCAAGTTACATGATGCACCCAAACAGGTGATAATTTCATAAATGTGACAAACCTTTCATTGACGTTGTACCAGCACTACACAGGATCTGCACGCCAAGTTACATGATGCACCCAAACAGGTGATAATTTCATAAATGTGACAAACCTTTCATTGACGTTGTACCAGCACTACACAGGATCTGCACGCCAAGTTACATGATGCACCCAAACAGGTGATAATTTCATAAATGTGACAAACCTTTCATTTTGTCCTTGACGTTCTGAATCATGTAGACGTCCTGGTCGTGGTAACTACTGAGAAACTCGGCCAGGGTTTGTTGGCGGACGCCATCCACCCTGCGTACTTCCTTTTTTCCCTTCTCCACCGTAACCTTGCTTGATCCGTACGTTTTTCTGAAACAGTGACGATAAGAGGAGTGTTTAGCATTTGAAGTGATACGGGGCGGGACATAGCCCAGTGGTAAAGTGCTCGCTTGATGCGCGGTCGATGGGTAATTTGGCTATTTCTCGTTCCAGCCAGTGCACTACGACTGATATATCAAAGGTCATGATATGTACTATCCTGGCCTGTGTGGTATGGTGTATATAAATATCCCTTGCCACTAATGGGAAAAATACAAATTGCAAGCCATTATAAGGGCTAAAAACGAGTTTCCCATACATCGACGGCCATCAATAGGCTACGTTCCAAAAACGAGCCACTCTTGGCATACTAAATTAAAAAATAAAATCTATCTCCCCTTTTACCTTTTGGTGAACCGTTCAAAAATGTGCCAAAAATCTTTCAAGAAATTGCACCTTTTTTTTTTTGCTGACTTATAAGTTGTAGAAGCATCACGAGGGGTATATGGCTTTTTATGTACCCTCTGTGTGTTCTTTTACCCCGAGCCGAAGGCGAGGGGGTAAAAGAGCTCACAGAGGGTACATAAAAAATCATATACCCCGAGAGATTCTTCTACAACGAATTTATCTTGCCGACATGTTAAACCATATAGCCAAATAACAATAATTATTGTTTGGCGTTATTTTGATTAACAACTTATTAACGGAGCCGTACCACGCGGACGCGAACGAAACCACTTGCCAGTGACGAAAAATAGTTCAATCGATAAACGAGTTTTTAACTTCATATTTTTGACAGACTCTCCAGCTGACTCACGATGAGACTAGACGTGTGTCCGTGCGCTCTCGACTTGCCCCCCCCCCCCCCCACCTGGGGGGACTGATAGCCAGCTTTGGCTCCTTGTTGGAGTTTAGGGTCACCTATACCGGGTCACGGGCGACCGTGTCTCTGGTATATGGAGACCCGCCTCCAAAGAAGAGGACCGGAGGAACTGGAAGAGGAAGGAGAAGGAAGAAACCCGTGCTGGGGACGGCTCAGGAAGGGACAAAGCTGGCGGCTCAACCGCCAGTGGCGCTCCCTTCTGCGTCGCCGCCCCCACCGAGTTCTCCGGAGAGGACGCGACAGCCATCGGCACCCGCATCCCCGGACTTCGGTGCAGCGGTCAACTTTAACGACCGCTCCCGTTGAGTCGTCACCAGGATTTGTTGCTGTGGCGGCACCGAAAAGGAAGGCGTCATCACCGACCACCCAACCAGCCAAGACCAAGCCGCCGCCGGAAGCCGTCCCCCTGAAAGAGGAAGAGAACGAGGACGAGGACGAGGACGAGAACGAATGGATCCTGGCCCTGGGTGGACTTCGTCATCAGCTCCACCCGTACATGCAAGGGGACACTCTTCAACCGACCAAACTCCGGGGAGGTTTCGCTAACATTGACTGGAAGCCAATGGAGGACGGCAGCAGCTACGAAATCCACCACAAGACCTTTGGTAGTACGCCGGGAGTGATCGTGACCCACCGAAGGGACCAGATATATAGACAGTGCGTCATGGTTTTGAAGATGGACAACAGGTCTCTTCACAAGATGCTCAGAGCAGACTGCGGCCCCGGTTACTCCACGGTAGTACAGGCTCTACGCCAGCGACAACACCAGCTGCCGACACTCCGAGCAACTCCAGGATCCCCGAGATAACCAACCTTAACTAGGACAGGTAACCTCCTTTGGGCTTAGTTGGACTTTAAACATTTTCGATCGAGCTTCTAAATTCTTATGTTTATTTTTTTATAAATAGTCCAACGCACTTTACTTTGGCGCCCGTTCAGTTGCTCAAATCACCTTAAAACCTTTTCGGCCGAGCAGTCAAATTTATTTTTGGGTTTAAATTCATAGTCCGGACATGATGCTAGGTGCAGTTAGTCTCCGTAGACATAGGTTTTTCTAGCTAGACCCGAAGGAAT
Organism: Gigantopelta aegis; assembly: GCF_016097555.1. Lineage (NCBI taxonomy): Eukaryota > Metazoa > Mollusca > Gastropoda > Neomphalida > Peltospiridae > Gigantopelta > Gigantopelta aegis. Next base: position 12,847,098 of record NC_054700.1, on the reverse strand, counting down.
CGAAATTCAGCCAGTCAGAACACGGCCCATTTTCGGTGTCTACTAGTCGGTCCGCGCAGTCGCTGGACACTACTAAATACTTGTATTCCAAATTCCGCCCACCTCAAACTCCCCCTGTCCTGGACTTAGTCACTGGCGAAGTCAGAGATTAAGCCCATGACAGGCGTACGTGAAGCTTTCGTGGCATATATGTACGTTAAACCCCTAAACAACAACACATTTTTGTAATACGAAATTGTCTGAAACAGATATTAATAACAAAAATAAAAAAACACTTCTTTTTTTTATCAGAAATGTATGTAGTAAAAAAATAAAAATATTAAAAAAAATAAAAATTAAAAATCGCGCATTAATACAATAACACCACGACCGTAATTAGGTGGCAGAGTTCAACATTGCAGCTTTTAAAAGTATTGAAATAGTGTATTTTATAGTAAAAATAAAATTAATTATGTATACTTGATTGATTATCAATGTTATTTATAATCTAATTATTGCTTTAGCATTAACTGGGGCGGCTGGAAACTGTTGGAAATTACAGACGGGGTATAAAAGAATTTGGCTCCGCCCACAGGGGGATAAGGGATTTGTCCAACAGCAAACAACCAATGAGATTAAAGAATTTTACATGAAGGTGAGATAATAAAAATTCAATAGCCGGTTGGGCTATTTGTCCTCCCATGCACTTGCCAGTCCACCCCTACCCTTTTCCTGTCCTGGACGTAGGAGCCGGCTGAGGACAGCACCTGTGCCCATGACAGGTGTGCACGACAACAGCTTCCTCGGAATATGCATGCAAAACCCCTTGACCTGACCTAAAGGACAACTGTAGCGGGTTCCGTTCTAAGACTATATGTCAAAATTACCACATGTCTGATACTCAATAGCCAATGATTAACAAAGCAATGCGTTCTTGTGATGTCGTTAAACAAAACAAACTGACAAAGTAAAAGGAAATGCTTTATTTAACGACGCACTCAACACATTTTATTTACTGTTATATGGCGTCGGACATACGGTCAAGGACCACACAGATAATGAGAGAGGAAACCCGCTGTCGCCACTTCATGAGCTACTCTTTTCGATTAGCAGCAAGGGATCTTTTATATGCACCATCCCACAGACAGGATGGCACATATCACAACCTTTGATATACCAGTCATGGTACACTGTCTGGAACGAAAAATAGCCCAATAGGCCCACCGACGGGGATCGACCATGAACGACAAAACCGTAATACATGGTCAGGTCCTTTCTCTGCACAATGCAGAGTTTCGAGTTGAATGGGCATTTGGCAAAACAGCGGTTGATACCATGAATCCCTGGAAAGTGTACCGCCCGTTCCCCCCCCCCCCCCCATTAGTTATCGATCTAAAGAGGGATTTTTTGATGGGGTATATATAGAAAAGTGGGGCATGGGGCCCTAACCCTAACTCTATCCCTAACCCTAACCCTAACCCTAACTCTATCCCTAACCCTAACCCTAACCCTAAACTATTATAAATGATGGGGGGAACGGGTGGAGCTCTTGCCGAAATGTATTTGACATGTAACTTTAGTCTTAATGTTAAACAGTGCATAGGCGCCGGAAATGGGGTGGGGGGGGCAGGGAAGCACTGGTCCCCCAACTCTGAAACTGGGGGGGGGGGCACAATATGCATAATATGAACTCATTTAATAAGTGCCACCCCTCCCCAGTTGCTGCCATCTTCCGACGCCTATGCAGTGTGCATGGATTTTAGCAAAGGGGTGGGGTGGGGGTGGGGTCTCAACTGTGTGGCGAGCGAAGATTATTGGGGGTTCGAGACACAAGACAAGCTCCTCCAGAAACTGTATTGAAAAAACAAAAAAGTTAACTTGAGCGGGGGAGCCGGGATGCGGGGCTGCAGGGTTGGGGGCGCCTGGGGCTCTGTTACTTGGAAACATCATACATGTCGCATGTTACATTGACAGCTAACAGGGACCAGTCTCTTTAATTCTCGGGATAGTGTTTGACAGGAGGTTTGGGGAAGCTGTGTTCATATACCTATACGCTTGTTTTGTTATAACTTACCGCAAATAATCATCTGTCCACTTCTTATAGGCTGGGGAGTCCATTTTATCCAGTACAGATTTAAACAACACAGGTTGTCCAGGCAGCACGAACCATTCATAGAAATACTCAGGAGTTGGGAAATTGTCCATGACGGAAATCCCATGTAAGGGTGGGTAGCTGCACAGAGGTTCCGTCTTTTTTACCGTCACCTTCTTGGGGATGTCACCATCTGGTGTAGGCGTATCATCGGAGATGTCAACGGTAAAAGCTTGCTTGTGAAAACACAGCAACAACAACAACGTCAAAGGAAACATCCTGGCCAATAAATACATGACTGTCAAGCTTTACGAGTCTTTGGTCCGTTTTGTTGGTTATATCAGGTTATGATTTTTTTTTCTTTTAATTGAAAACTAAACTCTTAACACATTCGAACAAATTTATAACTGTTAATTTAAGTTACCGTTTTCTGCTGCTAGTAAATCAGGTAGTCTAAAGATAAAATAAACAAATTTAAAAATATAGTTTTATCAGTTGCAATATTATTCAGTAATAGCGAAGATCGAAGAAAGTAGTTTTCAATAAAATTGCCAACGTGGTTTGATCACACACGTACACTAGATACTGTGAGCGACTTTCGCCAAAGAGTTCATGGAAATAGTGAGAAAAATGAAACACGTGGACGCAGGTAGAAATTGGTTTTCACACTGTAGTCCGTGCGATGTGGCTCATTTGGAAGTGGATACAGATGGACTAACGTAACAGAAACCCGCAAAAGGTGACAGTGAACAGACGGACGCACGGAACCCACGATTATGTATGAGTAAATATGTTAACGTCAGGGCCGTACCTACCTTAAAACAAGTAGGAGTATCTTAGTAAAATGGGTATCCAGGGCCGTAGCTAGGATCTTTTTTGTTGGGGGATGGGGTGCAACTGAATAGTTAATAGTCTAAAACTCCTAAAACGGTTAAGAAGAGAATTTTCTTTAAAGGGACAGACCCTAGTTTTTAAACACCAAGGCATATCTTTCACCTAAACCCCGGTTTCAACCCATAACAATGGACACTAAGTTTGGTTAATTTACAAACCTGCAACAAATTTGGATACAATAGAGTCTGTGAAATACCCTTAAAAATAGACTAAAACGCGATTCAATAATCATTACGTCACAGACGCACGTGCATTTTTAAAAACATGAAAAATGCATCATGTGGTATTATAAACACCAGGATGACCTGAAACACTTCGTTTCTATGGAAATGGATAATTTAAACAATAAAATATAAGTAATGTTTGATTTCAGTGATCATAAACGGCTCTAATAGTGAAAAATATGGCTTAGTATTTAAAAACTAGGGTATTGTCCTTCAAGTTTCTAAAAATATTTCCGGATTCCCCTCCCCCACGCCGCTAGCTACGGCCCTGGGTATCGTAGTAGTAAACAGGGTATCGCAGTAAACGGGGTATAGGGACATGGTGATCAGGCCAGTCGGAACCGTTAGGGGAGGAGCACTTGAGGACATAAATGTACGCTTTTTCTCCCTACTCTACATAAATAAAGATTAAGATCTGGCTCAGTCAGTAGAACGCTCGCCTGATGCGCGATCGATCTAAGATCGATTACCGTCGGTGGGCCCATTGGGCTGTTTCTCGTTCCAGCCAGTGCTCCACAACTGGTGTAACAAAGGCCGTGGTATGTACTATCCTGTCTGTCGGATGGTGCATATAAAAGATCCCTTGCTGCTAATCGAAAAGAATAGCCCATGAAGTGGCGACCGCGGGTTTCCTCTCTCAATATCTGTGTGGTCCTTTGCGTGAATTAAAAGAACATGCCCGAATCTGGACAGTAGCAGTTATTCATATTAGCATTACTACCAAACAGCTATATAGGGTTGCAAACAATCACTACGCCTTTTTACGTTGCTTACAACTAATATTGTGGGTAGAATGATGGAAATACATGGTGAATAAGTTTTAGGCAAGCTCCTTTTGTCCGAATATCTCCGTTCTCCCCACCCTCAATTTGAGGATTTGCTTCTGCACTGGGGGAGCAGTTGCCCCCCGCTCCCCCCGTTTCGTATATTGCCACTTTTAAGATGTTGCAGACTAAAACAGACTTTTCGACGACTATAATTACATATTAAATGTATTTGTCTGGTTAACATAACAGTGGCTGAATCTTAAATGTGTTTGTCATCGTCAAAATGTTATTTCTCAATGTCCATGTTATCGTACTTACGAAATTATTGGGATACCAAATCCAGTTTCGGCTACTTACAAATATTACGACGATCAGAAACACATTAAATATACAGACACCGATATGCTAAAAAAAATAAAATTGTATTTAGTATGCAATATTGTTAGTCGTAAAGACCTTACAATGCCGGCTAACTTAGCAGGCCAGTGTCTTTAAAGGGACATTCCTGAGTTTGCTGCAATTTTAAAGATGTGTTTTACTAACAGAGACTTTTTAACGATTGTAATTACATATCAAATATATATGTCTGCATAAAATATTAGTGGTTGACAATTAAACGTGTTTCTGATCGTTCTAATATTTGTATTAGTTTAAATTTCATTTTATTTCCTTTTTTTTTTTTTTTTTTTTTTCCTTTTTTTCATACGTACGAAATAATTTGAAGACAAAATCCAGTTTGAGCTTCTTACAAATATTAAGACGACCAGAAACACATTGAATATATTGACACTGATATTCTAAACAAGTAAATATATTTAATATGCAAGTTTAATAGAAGAAATATTTTAATAGTTGGAAACATCTTACAATGCATCAAACTCAGGAATGTCCATTTAAAACTGTGTGATGGTGGGTAGGGGAGGATAAGATGATATTGTCATTTGTAAGGAGGAGGAGTGGGGCGGTGTCCGAATCAATGTCTCCTTAGATCCGCCCATGTACTGGTATTAGCTGCCATTCTAGGCGCTTGTGCAGAAAATTAAAGTTTGTTTTGTCTAACGACACCATTAGAGCACATTGATTTATTAATCATCGGCCATTGGATGTCAAACATTTGATAATTTTGATATATAGTCTTAGAGAGGAAACCCGCTACATTTTTCCAACAGTAGTAAGGGATATTTTATATGTACCATTTCACAGACAGGATAGCAGCACATACCACGGCATTTGATATACCAGTCGTGGTGCACTGGCTGGAACGAGAAATAGCTCAATGGGCCCACAGACGGGGATAGATCGCAGACCGACCGCGCATCAGGTGGACGCTTTACCACTGGACTACATCCCGAAATTATGCAGGGGGTTTAAACTATGGTGAACCACGTTTCTAGGGGTTCTAATCACGATCCCTTGGGAAATTATTATTTTTTTAAATAAAATTACAACGGGCAGGGTGGGTTCGATTCCCCCCCCCCCAAAAAAAAACCCCAACAACAACAACAACAAAAAAAACACAAAAAAAAAAAAAAAAAACCCCACCCAAACCCTTCACATGCCTGAATCGCCACACTTTTCCTGGTGAGATAAAAATGTTGTCACATAAGACTACTTTTACCAAAAAGACAACAAATATCGCATCTTTTATTATAGCCTACACACTTTATCACAGACCGGTTGACATATTACACAGCCGTGGAGCACTGAGCGTGGGGTAGTGACGTCAGGGTTCAGTTATTCACCAAAATGGAGTGTTGGTGCAAGTTCCTTACTCCCACCCTACTCCACCACACCCCACCACACACACACACGAAATAAATACTCCCGCGTAGCCGTAGCGATACCGATCTCTAACTGCAATGTCATGTCACGTCTCATAATCGGCGGTTCTGATAATGTTCCCTAGCAACCAGCCATTACGCAATCCTGCAGAAAAAACACCAGGAACCGACGATATTGATTGCGAATAAAACGATGTAATTTTATACTTCAGAGTACAGATCTGTGGACAGTGCCCGGTAAAATAAAAATAATTATTACCGTAGTTTCCAACTAAATTAATGAATGAATGAATGTTTAAAGATACCCCAGCATAAAATTAAACATCGGCTATTGGGTAGGAAATGGTTTATTTAACGACGCACTCAGCATATTTTATTTACGGTTAATGGCGTATAAAACCAAATATTGAGGGAGGAAACCCGCTGTCGCCACTTCATGGGCTACTCTTTTCGATTAGCAGCAAGGGATCTTTTATATGCACCATTATATAGACAGGATAGCACATACCACGGCCTTTGATGTACCAGTCGTGGTGCACTGGCTGGAGCGAGAAATAGCCCACTGGGCCCACTGACGGGGATCGATCCCAAACCGACTGCGCATCGAGCGAGCGCTTTAACACTGGGCGACGTCTCGCCCTCGGCTATCGGGTGTCACAAAAGGTAAGTATATGAAACTATTATTTATATTTATAATTAGCTAAACCCCCCCCCCCCCCCAAAAAAAAAACAAACAAAAAAAAAAAAACAAAAACAAACAAACAAACAAACAAAAAACCAGCGTAAGGCGCTGTGAATGTGTAATACAATACATAAATAAAGTTAAATAGTTTCAAACTTAAGCAAATGGATCATTGTCAACTGTTTAATTCAGCCGCACTCCCCTTCCCATCTCATCACCCCCATCCCCAGTCCTAGCAGTGAGTTACACTAAACCGCGATGGAAGAGTAATTAAATCGTCGTTGTTGTTAGGGGGTGGGGTGTGGGCTTTTTTGTTTTCTTTTTTTTCTTTGGGGGGGGGGGGGTAGGTGTGTGTGTGTGTGTGTGTGTGTGTGTGTGTGTATGTGTTTGTTTTGTTTAACAACATCACTAGGGCACCGTGATTAATTAAGCATCAACTACTGGATGTCAAACATTTGGTAATGCTAACACGAAGTCTTGAGAAGAAACTCGCTACATTTGTTTTTGTCCATTAGCAGCAACGGAATAATGACCTCTGAAAATTGCGAGAGCGATAGTTTCGGTCACGCGTCGCTCGCGTAGGTATAGGTTTGCGTGATCCTTTTTTCGTTCGCGCACTGAATTTGTGCCATCATTTGAATGGTCGTGGTGGGTGGCGTGAGGGTGGGATGGGTTGCCTGAGTTTGTTTTTCCGTAACCCATAAATGATTTACGGAAATTTTCAATTCTCGGATGCCTCTTCAAGGGATCTTTTATATGCACAAATAAAATAGTATACATATACTAGTCTACCATTGGTAACAGATCCGTCGATAGCATACATATGTGCGGCAATCCTGGCAATTAATCACGGCAGTCGGCAAAGCTGTAGAGATTACAGCGGTGGGGGTTTTTTTTGTGTTGTTTTTTTTTTTGTTTGGGGGGGGGGGGGGGTTACATTTATTTTGCCGTGGCCCTCTCAAATTTATGTGTCACGTTTTTTAGTTAATTATTTATTTTTGTGATACAGATAAATTAAATTCCCATCTTACACATTGTGGGAAAAGCTGCGTGAAGAAATAGTCTCCACGACATTTTTATGTTTTATTATATATTATTATGTTTGGTTTTTTGCGCGACCATTTGCTTAATTTCCAAGGTTGATTATGCGTGCTTAAATTTTAAACTATTATTTAAACTGACCATCAAAAAGTTATTCGTCAGCAAATCTTTATATTAAAATTTATATTATTTGTCTTTGGGATTTTTGCAGACGCAAAAATTAAAGCACCCCGTTATAAACTAATTGGAAATTGTCCCATAATGTAAATACTCATCTACCCCATGCTCAGACACTGGCTTCACGCCCGTACGCGGGGGGGGGGGGGGGGGGGGGGTCCGTCCGTGGATGTGTGAAAAAAAAGAAGTCATTTGACATATTTTGAGGCAAAGAAACATTTCAAATTTACTTCGGGGGGGGGGGGGGGGCATGCTCCCGGACCCCCTAGCAACTCGATTACGCACCCCCATATAAATTTCTGCGTACGGGCCTGGGCTTTGCCAGAGACTAGGCGTGGGAAAGTTTTGCCTGAACCTAGATAGGATATAGGTATATAAAATTACTTGGACTAGAAACGGACAGAAACGTCTGTCGTTTATTCAATATGAAGACGAGATGGATTTTAGCGTTATTTTACACGTATTTCTGTAATGCAATGGTTTTTCAAACAAAACCTGTCAGCCAGGTTGGTTGTTTGTGTCGCCATTCACAGCGAAGAGTGATTTATCTACGTTAACACAGTAGAATACGGCACAACAGTAACGTCTGACACGCTCTCCGTCAGTTAAACTACGAAATGAGGTCATCGGATAACTATCCTCGAAGCAGCCAATCAAATTAAAGCTACGACAAAACCTAGCCCTTTAACCGTCAACCTACAGAGCGCTTTTCCTCACTTGTTCGGAATTGCTCATATACAGACCATTACGTCTACACTGTGAGAAGAATCCTGCTTGTTGCGCTTTGCATCAAATTCAATCACCATGGTAAGTATATATATATTTGTTTTATGATCTGTGTGGTCCGCGTTTTGAACGCGCACACAGTTCGTAGAAATGACTGGTAGGTTAGTGGTTGTGTAATACGCGTGATTTCTGACCGTCTTCTTGATTATAGCGGAAAGACGGCCACGTTTGTTGTTTTGTAATCATATGCTGTGTAAATGTTATTAATGATAAATAATTATAGTATTATTACTTTGTTCTTTAGTGTATCAGGTCTGGAAGGAAAAAATAGTGTACATTATACTAGCTTAGTAGTAGTCCGAACGGACGTGGAAAGTGCGCCCTGCACTAGCTTAGTATGGCTAGCTATCGGTGGGCAGATAATTTCGCAAAATTACCTATTCTATTTCCAAATGTACAGAAGTAGTTATTTTCCAACGAAATATCAGTAATTAGAATAGATTATTTCGACAAATTAAAATCGTTGTTAATATATATTTTTTAAATTGGAAATTGTCGAATTTGGCGAGAGGGAAAAGGCTGACCTTGTTAGAAAAATAAAGAATTTGTTGAATTTGATCATTTCATAATTTCGAAATGTATGCAGATTAGATGTTGTGAACATATTAAACATAGATAAACTATATGTTGAACAATAAATTAACGGCAAAGACAAATGACTCATTACAAACTGTTGTGATTACTGAACAAAGAAGTATATAAAGAAATATATATAATAATATTAGCAATATCTGTTTATGAATTTGTATCGTGTGAACGAAATATGCATAACCATCTTGCACGTTTCCTGGGGTTTTTTCCATCTTTATAAGTAACAAGTTGTTTTATCGTGGATGAGAACCAGCCCTTTTGTTATTATTTTTTTTACAACAAGCCAAATTGTTTAGCGGTTTCACTTATCTCGGTGTCAAATTTGACCGCTTTCGGTGTATTTTAAAACACAATGACCCCACCACCCTCGGGCTGCTAGTGTGTTTTTCTCTGTTCATTGGTCAGTTTGTAGGCCATGATTCAGCTCTTGGCGAGACCGTGAGTAATGCGGTGAATAAGATGGAAATCACGTGATCTCCATAAATCGATGAAATTCCGCCCGCGCACAGTCCTGTTAGAAATGCGTACCGTAAATAATCTGGTAGCAGACGGTTACTAAAATCATTTACACGTTTTCCCACTTTTTTTTTTTTTTTTTTTTTTGTATCTTGTAAGTTAATAAATAAGTGAACAAGCAATGCTGATAAACAACAAATAAATTTGATTATTATTTTAATATAATAATAAATATAAAGAAGAATAGTAATTCATTAAAGGGACACACCCTAGTTAGTTATTTGTTAACCATTACGGCGTTGTTTTTCGCTATTAAACCCCATTTTTTACAAATAAAATTGCACTTTACTTACATTTTATTATTTAGAATACACATTTCCATTCACCTGAAGTGCTTTTTGGTAATCCTGATGTTTGTAAAACCACGAAATGCATTTTTTCACAAGACGTGCTATCGAGAAAAAACCGTTAAGCAAGCGAGGTCCAATCTATTTTTAGAGGGAATCTTCCTGTGTAAACGTCACAGATGTTGGTATACCACGTGACCGTTATTAGAGGCACTGATTTTCCGTGATCGCGGAATCGCGGAAATACCTATCTGAAACGGAATTCCCGGGTTTTTTCCAAAACATTTAACTTTAAATAGCACATTTGATTAATTAAAATTTATTTTTCGAACTAGAAACTATAGACACCGACATCTGCCTGTGCTACGCTACGACACTAGTACCTTTGTATGTTACGCCAAATGTTTAATGTAGAGTATCTAGACGTTTTACCAGTCGTGTTTTCTTCGCTTATTCCCGGCGATTTAACGGGAAAAACCGAACATTGTGAGCTAAAATTGTCCGATATTTACTCAAGTGAAAGATATATTATGTTATGTTTGCTTATTAATTTTTAACATTTGCGGCATTGCCATATTTCCGATCTCACAAAGGAATGCAGTAGTATGCCAGGCTTTGTTCAAAATAAATTATATAAGGGAAGATGTTTATAGTGTGATCGTTTGTAATTATTTTCTCGATAATATCGTAAAGAAAACCGAAAATGTCCGAAGTCTGTGTGAAACAAAAACAGAATTTGTTTAATACTGAAACGGAAAAACCCGGATTTTGTAACATTATGAAACGGAAAAGGGAAAAATCTGAAACGGAAACTCAGTGCCTCTACGTTATCATTTTGGTTCGGTTTGTTTTCTCGTGCACGGTTAGCGCAATCAACATCCGATTTGTTGTTGTTCATTTGTGAGATTTTTCTTCACAGTTCGTGAACATTTTCAGTAACAATAAAGTTCAGACAAGTAAGTGTCTCAATACAAAACGTTACAAACCCTTAAAACCAATAATTTTGCTAAGTCTTACGATATCTGGAGAGGGGATACAACCAGGACAGAACAGTTGAACATGTCCAGGAGAGGTAAAAAGAACGCACCCCAAGTCTGTGCGCACTCTGTGAAATTTGTCGTGACGTAGGCATTGTGCTTCGAGCGACATCTACCGGTGACATCAGAATACTAACTTTCAAAATTATTTCAAGCAATTGGGACATGGGGATTCCCATGGTATTTATCGATATAAAACCTGCTTTTTCACTCCATTTGATAAAAAGGTGATCTAAGTGTGTTACAGGTTTGTAGATTAACCAAATTATAATTTATTTTCGCTGGATGGAACTAGGGTGTGCGGCTTTAATTTGTCAGCTAATAACCACTGGCTGGTGGAATGTTTGGCGTTTGTCGAGTTCTGTTTTAGTTGATTACTCTATTTTAAATATTGGTGTTTGTTGTAGTATGTTTGTAGTTGACCAATAAAACATTTTACATTAAAATGTCCTAATGTCACCGAATGAAACTAAACTTAGTACAAATAAAGATATTACGGCGTATGTATTCAGCTGGGTTTATTGGAGGAAAACCTGAAATACGTTTGCTTTGACGACACCACTAGAGCACGCTGATTTATTAATCATCGGCTATTGAATGTCAAACATATAATAATTTTGAGTGAGTCATAGATAGGAAACCCACTACATTTTTTCATTAGTAGCTAAGGATCATTTATATGCACCATATATTGCCAGAGAGGATAGCGCATACCACAACCTTTGATACACCAGGCAGGAGAGGACACCCGCTAAAAAAATTCCATTAGTAGCAATGGATCTTTTACATGCATCATCCCACAGACAGGATAACACATACTACAGCCTTTTGATATATCAGTCGTGGTGCACTGGCTGTAACTACAGCCATAAGAATGATATCTGTCAAAGACCATTGTGCAAGACGTCCGTCCAGTGCGGTAGTGTGAGATTTGTTTGTCCTACGGTTCATGCATTGTGAATTTCCTGTGAAGAGTGCTAACATTCGTCATTCTTTCTGTTCATGCATAAGGGCTGTTAGGACATTCTTACTATGGTGCCACCAGTAGAAACACTTTACACCAAAACTACTAAAAAAAACTCCGCCCCAAAACATTAAACGGACATTGTTGTTGTTTTTTCAGAGGGAATGCATCAGTATCCACGTGGGACAGGCCGGAGTCCAGATCGGCAATGCATGCTGGGAGTTGTACTGTTTGGAGCACGGAATCCAGCCTGATGGACAGATGCCGTCTGACAAGACCATTGGAGGGGGAGACGACTCTTTCAACACCTTCTTCAGTGAGACTGGTGCTGGGAAACATGTTCCGCGGGCTGTGTTTGTCGATCTTGAACCCACCGTTGTTGGTAAATACAAATTTATACAACTGTATGAACAAGGTTTTATGCCCCCCACCCCTAGCTTTTAAATGTATGTGCTTGCAATTATATTTATTATACATGTTATAAATATTTGTACAAAATATCTATGAGATTTTTTAAATTCCCACTGTAATTAAGTACGACTTTTAATGTGTGTTGGTGGTAGTATTTAGCAAAATTGAGTTGGCAGTGTATATTTGACACACGACTAGAAATTAGGTGAGATATTTAAAAACATTATATTTGTCAAAATAATTATCTTGTTTCAACAACTTTTCAAAGATAAATTTTATTCTCCAGGGCCCCGTTCCACGAAACGATCTTAGCCGTAAGATTACCTTAAGTGCATAACTACTTTATGCACTAAGGTGATCTTAGCGCTAAGATCTCTTTGTGAAACAGGGCCCAGTACAGTAATGTTGTATCCATTGTAAATATATATGAATGTTTCTTGGATTTACTTAAAGAAAACCGAGAAACTGGTATAATAAGACGAGGTAGTTGACCGTTACAGCAAGCAATACATGTAATTTTTTTGTCTATTCTCAGATGAAGTTCGTACGGGTACCTATCGCCAGCTCTTCCACCCAGAACAGCTGATCACCGGTAAAGAAGATGCCGCCAACAACTACGCCCGAGGTCACTACACGATTGGCAAGGAGCTTGTGGACATGGTCCTCGACAGAATCCGCAAGCTGGCCGACCAGTGCACGGGTCTCCAGGGATTCCTCCTCTTCCACAGCTTTGGTGGCGGCACCGGCTCGGTTTCACGTCTCTGCTGATGGAGCGCCTGTCTGTTGACTACGGAAAGAAGTCCAAGCTCGAGTTCTCGGTCTACCCGGCCCCTCAGATCTCAACGGCCGTCGTGGAGCCGTACAACTCCATCCTGACCACGCACACAACTCTGGAACACTCGGACTGCGCCTTCATGGTTGATAATGAGGCCATCTACGACATCTGCCGCCGCAACCTCGACATCGAGCGACCAACTTACACCAACCTCAACAGGCTGATCGGGCAAATTGTCAGCTCCATTACAGCGTCTCTGCGATTTGATGGTGCCCTGAACGTCGATCTGACGGAGTTCCAGACCAACTTGGTGCCATACCCACGTATCCACTTCCCCCTGGCTACTTACGCTCCCGTCATCTCGGCAGAGAAAGCTTACCACGAACAGCTGTCTGTTGCCGAGATCACCAATGCTTGCTTCGAGCCGGCCAACCAGTTGGTGAAGTGCGACCCACGTCACGGAAAGTACATGGCCTGCTGCATGCTGTACCGTGGTGACGTCGTGCCCAAGGACGTCAACGCCGCAATCGCCACCATCAAGACCAAGAGGACCATCCAGTTCGTCGACTGGTGTCCCACCGGGTTCAAGGTCGGCATCAACTACCAGCCGCCCACCGTCGTCCCGGGAGGTGACTTGGCTAAAGTCCAGCGTGCCGTCTGCATGTTGAGCAACACGACCGCCATCGCCGAGGCGTGGGCGCGTCTCGACCACAAGTTCGACCTGATGTACGCCAAGCGCGCCTTCGTCCACTGGTACGTCGGTGAGGGTATGGAGGAGGGAGAGTTCTCCGAGGCTCGCGAGGATCTGGCTGCCCTGGAGAAGGACTACGAGGAGGTTGGCGTCGAGTCCTTGGATGTCGAGGAGGGTGAAGAGGGCGAAGAATACTAAACAGAAAAAACCGACAGACATTTTCAACATGACAATCCCTCTACAGACATTTTCGCTATTTCAAACACGACAGACAAAACAAACACAATGACTTCCATTCCATTTTACACACTGCTTTATTACGAGTAAACGAAACAAAGCATAGTTCTTGGTGTTGTTTTCACTATTTATTACTTTTGTTTTTAGTTTACTCTGCACTTCATTGTTTCTAATTATGCAGAGTGCTTGCCCTAGAAGCGACAGATCATAGGATCAATCGTCCTTGATGTTTATAACTTTTATGGGGGTTTTCCTGTTCTAGCTAGCGTTTTATTACTGCTGCAGTAAACTTACTGGAATGTACTGTCCTATGTATGGGAAAGTGCATATAAACTATCCCATTGCCGATTTATTAGAAGAGCCCCGTGTGCCTCTCCCTCTCTATAAGGCAGGTTATTAGTTTTTGTATTTATGGTTTGTTTCTTTTCAAATTTAAACATGAGGTATTGAAGCAACGGGTCCTTGGGCCAGATCCTCCCACGCGTCTGTGGACCAATTTTGTTATTTGAGTGTTTTCCCCCAGTGATGTATGTGGGACAATGCCTATAAAAGATCCCTTGCTATTAATAAAACAATGTAGCGGGTTTTCTCTGAAGACCGTGTCTGACTTAACAAATGTTTGACATCGAATAGCCTGTGATTAATCAATATGCTCTAGCGGTGTCGTTAAACCAAAACAAATTGAAATTTTAATGGATACGTTTTGGCAGACTGCGGTGCTTGTGTACAATATGTAAAATACGTCCGTTCGTAAAGGGTAATGGGGGAGAGGTGTTCACATATTTTGATCAATTTGTACAAGAGGCTTGAGGAGAAGACAGTCGTATTATGTATTTATTTTTTTACACTATTCGTCTATTTATTAATTATTTCATGTGGAGGATCCACCTATTCTAGATGTTCAAAACTACGTAACTGTAATGTAGGCTACTTTAGTCGTTATACAATCCTATCGGTGTCGTAGGTAAAAGAAGCATTCCCAAAACAAATCTTGGAGGTATATATTTATATTCAAATGATGTCACCGCCTTGTTAAGTATAATATGAATTTAATCATGTATAAACAAGCCCGAGTACTCTGCCGTTCGAGAGCTGGACGGTTCTGGAAAATAAAATGTTTCGTCCAGCTCTCGAACGGCAGAGAACTCCGGCTAGTATAAAGCGGTTGAACTAGGATCGATCCCCGTCCATAAAGGAAATGTATTTAACGACGCACTCAACACATTTCTTTTACGGTTATATGGTTAAGGACGACACGGATATTGAGGGAGGAAACCCGCTGTCGCCACTTCATGGGCTACTCTTTTCGATTAGCAGATTGGGTAGTACATATCACGGCCATTGATATGCTGGTCGTGGATCACTGGCTGGAACGAGAAATAGCCCAATGGGCCCACCGACGGGGATCGATCCCAGATCGAGCGAACGCTTTACCACTTGATACTAATGGGAAAATGTAGCGGGTTTCCTCTAAGACTATTTGTCAAAATTACCAATGTTTGACATCCAATAGCCGACGATTAATAAATCAATGTGCTCTAGTGATATCGTTAAACAAACGCTTCTTTTTTTTTCAATATGGAACTAGAAACGGAGAAAATAGTTATCTCCCTTGTAAACATTTGAGATTTTGATTAAAGCTACGGCATCGGGTTTTCTGTTAATTTTTAAGCATTCAGAGGGGAAAATCAATCTTTTGGCTTTTTTCCCCACACCGCACTGTTGTTCGATTTTGATTGTGCATTTTTGTGCAGTCTTGACCATTATGGCCGTGTTGTTGGTTTTTTTTACTGTAATATAAGCTGCGTTCACATTTACACCTTGAAAGGACATTCCTGAGTATGCTGCAGTTTTCAAGATGTTATCGACTAACGGAGACTTTTTTAATGATTTTAATTACATATCAAATATATTTTTCTGCATAAAATATTAGTGGCTGTATATTAAACG
This sequence comes from Gigantopelta aegis, assembly GCF_016097555.1. Lineage (NCBI taxonomy): Eukaryota > Metazoa > Mollusca > Gastropoda > Neomphalida > Peltospiridae > Gigantopelta > Gigantopelta aegis. Next base: position 12,831,216 of record NC_054700.1, on the reverse strand, counting down.
TGTTTCTGTTCGTTCCAGTATTTTTACTAGGTTAAATTTCATTTTATTTCCTAAAATATTTTTCTTTCGTACGTATGAAATTATTTGAAGACAAAATCCAGTTTGCGCTTCTAACAAATATGAAGACGACCAGAAAGACCTTGAATATACAGATACTGTAATTCTAAAAGTTTAATTGTAGAAATATTTTATTAGTCGGAAACATCTTACAATGCAGCAAACTCAGGAATGTCCCTTTAATCTAGTTTAGGGCAATTCCACTGTAACACACGTGGCATTCAGACACGTCTATCAGCCTCCATTGAATAACTGTGATAGAGAAAGGTGTTCTTATGTGCTTTATGATGACGTATACTTTCTACCCTTGTTACTTATCCCCAACACATTAGACATTGGTGAAGGGTTGGACAAGAAAGTCCCAAAAGGGTCAGTAACACGTGACGTGGAATCGGACAAAGTTTGGAAGTCTGATTTTATTAAAAACAAAACAAAAAAACAAACAAAACTGAAGTGTGTACAGAAAGAAATGTTTTATTTAACGACGCACTCAACACATTTTATTTACGGTTATATGGGGTCAGACATATGGTTAAGGACCACACAGATTTTGAGAGGAAACCCGCAGTCGCCACTACATGGGCTACTCTTTCCGATTAGCAGCATGGTATCTTTTATTTGCGCTTCCCACAGGCAGGATAGCACAAACCATGGCCTTTGTTGAACCAGTTATGGATCACTGGTTTGTGCAAGTAGTTTACACCTACCCATTGAGCCTTGCGGAGCACTCACTCAGGGTTTGGAGTCGTTATCTGGATTAAAAATCCCATGCCTCGATTGGGATCCGAACCCAGTACCTACCAGCCTGTAGACCTATAGTGGTTGTGTAATACGCGTGATATCTGACCATTTTCTTGATGATGGCGGAAAGACGGCCACGTTTGCTGTTTTGTAATCATATGCTGTGTAAATGTTATTAATGATAAATAATTATAGTATTATTACTTTGTTATTTAGTGTATCAGGTCTGGAAGGGAAAAGTAGTGTACACTAACTACTAGCTTAGTTGTAGTCCGAACGGACGTAGAAAGTGCGTCCTGCACTAGCTTAGTAGGGCTAGCTTATCGCCGTATTGGTGGGCAGAAAATTTCACAAAATTATCTATTCAATTTCCAAATGTGCAGAAGTAGTTATTTTCCAACGAAATATCAATAATTAGAATAAATTATTTCGCCAAATTAAAATCGTCATTAATATATATTTTTTAAATCGGAAATTGTCGAATTTGGCGAGAAGGAAAAAACCAACCTTGTTAGAAAAATAAAGAATTTGTTGAATTTGATCATTTCATAATTTCGAAATGTATGCAGATTAGATGTTAAGATCCGATGCTATAAACGTGAACATTTTAAACATAGATAAACTATATGTTGAACAATAAATTAACGGTAAAGACAAATGACTCATTACAAACTGTTGTGATTACTGCACAAACAAGTATATGAAGAAATATATATAATAATATTAGCAATATCTGTTTATGAATTTGTATCGTGTGAACGAAATATGCATAACCATCTTGCACGTTTCCTGGGGTTTTTTCCCATCTTTATAAGTAACAAGTTGTTTTATCGTGGATGAGAACCAGCCCTTTTGTTATTATGTTTTTTTACAACAGGCCAAATTGTTTAGCGGTTTCACTTATCTCGGTGTCAAATTTGACCGCTTTCGGTGTATTTTAAAACACAATGACCCCACCACCCTCGGGCTGCTAGTGTGTTTTTCTCTGTTCATTGGTCACTTTGTAGGCGCATGATTCAGCTCTTGGCGAGACCGTGAGTAATGCGGTGAATAAGATGGAAATCACGTGATCTTCCATAAATCGATGAAATTCCGCGCGCGCAGACAGTCCTGTTAGAAATGCTTGCCGTAAATAATCTGGTAGCAGACGGTTACTAAAATCATTGACACGTTTTCCCAGACTTATTATTTTTTGTTTGTTATATCTTGTAAGTTAATAAATAAGTGAACAAGCAATGCTGAGAAACAACAAATAAATTTGATTATTATTTTAATATAATAATAAATTTAAAGAACAGTAATTCATTAATTTGTCAGCTAATAACCACTGGCTGGTGGAATGTTTGGCGTTTGTCGAGTTCTATTTTAGTTGATTACTGTATTTGAAATATTGGTGTTTGTTGTAGTATACTTGTAGTTGACCAATAGAACATTTTACATTAAAATGTGCTAATGTCACCGAATGAAGCTAAACTTGGAACAGATAAGGATATTACGGCGTATGTATTCAGCTGGGTTTATTGGAGGAAAACCTGAAATAAGTTTGCTTTGTTTGACGACACCACTAGAGCACACTGATTTATTAATCATCGGCTATTGGGTGTCAACATATGATAATTTTGACCATCATAGATAGGAAACCCACTACATTTTTCCATTAGTAGCTAGGGATCATTTATATTCACCATAGATTCCCTTAGAGAGGATAGCGCATATCATAGCCTTTGATACATCAGGCAGTCGTGGTGCACTGGCTGGAACAAAATCTTTAAAAAATGCCAGCAACAACAAACATGCATGTGAATTATGCACATATCATATGTGAACGTTCAACATATCAGTGTAACTACAGCCATAAAAAGTGGGGGGTTTTCGACACCACTAGAGCACATTGATATATTAATCATCGACTATTGGATTGGGCCGCTAAAAAAAAATTCATTAGTAGCAACAGATATTTTATATGCATAATCTCACAGTATAGCACATACCACAGCCTTTGATATATCAGTTGTGGTGCACCGGCTGTAATTACCGGCAATTTTTTAACGATTTTAATTACATAATAAAATATTAGTGGTTGTAAAATTTCATTTTATTTCCTAAAATATTTTTCTTTCGTACGTATGAAATTATTTGAAGACAAAATCCAGTTTGCGCTTCTAACAAATATTAAGACGACCAGAAAGACCTTGAATATACAGATACTGTAATTCTAAAAGTTTAATAGTAGAAATATTTTATTAGTCGGAAACATCTTACAATGCAGCAAACTCGGGAATGTCCCTTTAATCTAGTTTAGGGCAATTCCACTGTAACACACGTGGCATTCAGACACGTCTATCAGCCTCCATTGAATAACTGTGATAGAGAAAGGTGTTCTTATGTGCTTTATGAGACGTATACTTTCTACCCTTGTTACTTATCCCCAACACATTAGACATTGGTGAAGGGTTGGACAAGAAAGTCCCAAAAGGGTCAGTAACACGTGACGTGGAATCGGACAAAGTTTGGAAGTCTGATTTTATTTTAAAAAAAACTGAAGTGTGTACAGAAAGAAATGTTTTATTTAACGACGCACTCAACACATTTTATTTACGGTTATATGGCGTCAGACATATGGTTAAGGACCACACAGATTTTGAGAGGAAACCCGCAGTCGCCACTACATGGGCTACTCTTTCCGATTAGCAGCAAGGGATCTTTTATTTGCGCTTCCGACAGGCAGGATAGCACAAATCATTGCCTTTGTTGAACCAGTTATGGATCACTGGTCGGTGCAAGTGGTTTACACCTACCCATTGAGCCTTGTGGAGCACTCACTCAGGGTTTGGAGTCGTTATCTGGATTAAAAATCCCATGCCTCGATTGGGATCCGAACCCAGTACCTACCAGCCTGTAGACCGATGGCCTAACCACGATGCCACCGAGGCCGGTGAAATGTGTACAAATAACAAATTGATGTCAAAGTGTGTTTAAAGATGGAAAGATCGTCTACCTGTACCAGCCTAAAATAAAGGATATTTATTCATAATCTCCCTGGCCCTAGAATCTGGGTCTGAGTTGGTGGTAAAACACGTGACATGCAATAACAAACGTGACACCGTACAAACATGTCAACACAACCACTTATAAAAGACATTCAAAACAATCTCAAACTACTCTTTTTTTTTACTTTAACGCAATGTTTCCAGGGAATTTTAGAGATTGCTATAAAATTCTAAAATGTTAATAAATAATAGTTGCTACTCCATTTTTAACTGATAACCATCGCTAATCAAATTTTTAAAACAAAAAAATCACTGATTTAATTATAATATTTAAAGTTTTAAATGCATCAAATGGGTTCTTTTTAAGAAATAGTGAAACAGGTGAAAGTCAAAAATTTAACAAGAAGGAAAGAAATGTTTTATTTAACGACGCACTCAACACATTTTATTTACGGTTATATGGCGTCGGAAATATGGTTAAGGACCACACGGATATTGAGAGGAAACCGATGTCGCCACTTCATGGCTCTTTTTCGATTTACAGCAAGGGATCTTTTATATGCACCATCCCACAGACAGGATAGCACACACCACAGCCTTTGATATACCAGTCGTGATGCACTGGCTGGAACGAGGAACAGCCCAATGGGCCCACCGACGGGGATAGATCCTAGACCGACCGTGCATCAAGCGAGCGCTTTACTACTGGGCTACGTCCCGCCCCAAATATTTTAACAAGAACAACACCAACTAATGGATAACTGTTTAAGGGTGAATCCTTCGTGGCGGGAATATCCTAAATTGGAAATATTTGTTATGGAGAAGACAAAACTAAATGAAAATATCTATTTTAAGAAAACAACAATGTTTTGTAAATATTCTGACTAACCTCCTCTAAACATGACCCCAACCCTTAAAGGTAGTTTTCAAGCAACGAAAAGTTAAAGTTTGTTTTGTTTAACGACACCACTAGAACACACTGATTTATTAATCATTGACTACTGGATGTCAAACACTTGATGATTTTGAAATGTAGTCTGAGTGGAAACCTGCTCTATTTTTCCATTAGCAGCAAAGGATCTTTTATATCCACTTTACTATAGACAGCACAACATATACCATGGCTTTTGATAAACCAGTTGTAGGGCATTGGCTGGGATGAAGAAAACCACACAATCCACCGAGAGTGTTTGATCATACGACTAAAGAACCTCATGCGATTGCTATTCCGACTGAGCTACATTCCGCCCCTTCTCAACCAATGAAGACAACATACATGTATAGTCCAGTGGTAAAGCGCTCGCTTGAAGCGCGGTCCGTGTGTGATCGATTCCCGTCGGTGGGCCCATTGGGTTATTTCTCGTTCCAGCCAGTGCACCACGACTGGTATATCAAAGGCCGTGGTATGTGGTATCCTGTCTGTGGGATGGTGCATATAAAATACTCCTTGCTGCTAATGGAAAAATGTAGCTGGTTTCCTCTCTAAGAATATATGTCAAAATTACCAAATGTTTGACATCCAATAGCCGATAATTAATAAATCAATGTGTTCTAGTGGTGTTGTTAAACAAAACAAACTTTGTTTTTTAAATGTCATTACAAATCTGGAAAAGGCGAATAAATTATGTTACGTTGAGTGTCACGTATGTTACGATGGTTTGTGGGAAAATGGTTAATACTTTTTAATTCATCTCTTGTGCAAGAAGCCTTCACCAGACGCCAACAGAGACATTTGTACCGCTACCCCTGAAAAAGGCACGACATGCCTGATATATGAACATACATGTATAATGAAAAGCTGTGTATACAGTTTTGGAGACTGATATTTAGTCCATTGTTGAAGAGTTGAAATTAACGCAGACAAAGTTTCATTTCTCTGGCATTAGTCCTTCATAGTCAGCCTATGAACTTTTCAGCCTACCCTCGTATGTTCATAGAGTTACAATCTTTACAATATATAGCATTTTGTCTGTGCTATCAAGATAATGTTAAAGAGACATACCCTAATTTTTAAACACTAAGACATATTTCTTTACTATTACAGCCGTTTTTGATAACTGAATTCATACTTTCTTAGATTTTATTTTTTAGATAATCCATTTCTCATTCCAGCCAGTGCATCACGACTGGTATATCAAAGGCCGTGGTATGTGCTATCCTGTCTGTGGGATGGTGCATATAAAATACTCCTTGCTGCTAATGGAAAAATGTAGCTGGTTTCCTCTCTAAGACTATATGTCAAAATTACCAAATGTTTGACATCCAATAGCCGATGATTAATAAATTAATGTGCTCTAGTGGTGTTGTTAAACAAAACAAACTTTGTTTTTTAAATGTGATTACAAATCTGGAAAAGGCGAATAAATTATGTCCAGGGTGTCACGTGTGTTACGATGGGTATCACGTGTGTTACGTTGAGTGTCACGTATGTTACGATGGTTTGTGGGAAAATGGTTAATAATTTTTAATTCATCTCTTGAGCAAGAAACCTTCACCAGACGTCAACAGAGACATTTGTACCGCTACCCCTGAAAAAGGCACGGCATGCCTGATATATGAACATACATGTATAATGAAAAGCTGTGTATACGCAGACAAAGTTTCATTTCTCTGGTATTAGTCCTTCATAGTCAGCCTATGAACTTTTCAGCCTACCCTCGTATGTTCATAGAGTTACAATCTTTACAATATAGCATTTTGTCTGTGCTATCAAGATAATGTTAAAGAGACATACCCTAATTTTTAAACACTAAGACATATTTCTTTATTATTACAGCCGTTTTTGATAACTGAATTCATACTTTCTTAGATTTTATTTTTTAGATAATCCATTTCCGTACATTCGAAGTGTTTTTTGATCATCCTGGTGTTTTTAATATCACAAAATGCATTTCTCATATTTTTAAAAACGCACGCACGTCTGAGAAGTATCAGTTAGGAGTAGAGTTTTAGTCTATGTTTAGAGGGTATTACACCATTTCAAAGTCACAGACTCATGTTTCACTCATTTGTAACTTTATCCAAATATGTTACAGGTTTGTAGATTAACTAAACTTAGTGTGCATTTTCATGGGCTGAAACTAGGGTCTGTCTCTTTAAGTAGCTGAAATAGTGGGTAACAGGTTATACATATATATATGAATTATGCAGTCCAGTTTAGTCCGGCCTTTGACCTTGCAAAATAACAACAAACCAGAATTAGAAAGTATGTTTTAGATTTCCACCACGAGGTTGATGTTTTTGTAGAATTGCCCTGTTAACTAAACTGGTATAAAATCACGATTAAATGTAAATATGAACGCTCTCTTTTCACTATACCGGCATAGAAGAAAGGAAATGTGTTATTTAACGACACACTCAACACATTTTATTTACGGTTATATGGCGTCAGACATATGGTTAAAGACTACATAGATATTGAGAGAGGAAACCCGCTGTCGCCACTTCATGGGATACTCTTTTCGATTAGCAGCAAGGGATCTTTTATATGTACCATCTCACAGACAGGATAGTACCTACCACGGTCTTTGTTACACCAGTTGTGGAGCACTGGCTGTAACAAGAAATAGCCCAATGGGCCCACCGCCGGGAATCGATCCTAAACCAACCGCGCATCAAGCGAGCGCTTTGCCACTAGGCTACGTCCCGACCCTATATCGGTATAGATAAAACACTTCAGTATCATACTATGTGGTGTAGTTAAAACTGGTGTAACTAAAACAGTTTAAGTGTGAACGCAAACTGTTTTGGGAGCGGGATTTAGCTCAGTCGGTTGAGTGCTCGCCTGAGGTGCTTGCGTCGCAGGATCAAACCACCTCAGTGGATCCATTCAACTGATAGGGCTTTGTCTCGTTCCAACCAGTGCACCACAACTGATCAAAGGCCGTTGTATGTGATTTGCTGTCTGTGGGAAAGTGCATATAAATGATCCCTTGCTGCATTAGGGTTTCCTATGATGACTACGAGTCAGAATTACCAAATATTTTACATTCAATAACTGTTTTAGTGAAAATGGTATAAGGGGAAAAGACAGTGACGTCACAGTCAGAATAAACAGTATAAGTACGTTAGCAACAGCCTAACAAACTCGTAGTCCATTGTTTTATTATTTTATTTTTTTATATACATGTATATAGTCTTAATGTCTAACTACGGTCCGCCTTATACCGGTATAGCTATGGGGTTTTTTCAATTACTGTTATTTATATTTGGTGTGTATAAAGGAAGTGGGTGTGGACTTACAGCCCTAAATCAATTGAAAATATTCAAGATGACACTCAAAGAGTATGAAAACCAACAAAGTGTTATAAGTATGTAACCTGATATAGAAACATCAATTGTGTGTGTGTATGTGTGTGTGTGTGTGTGTGTGTGTGTGTGTGTGTGTGTGTGAGTGT